>NW_027110043.1:398172-399652 GCF_000696795.3 Halyomorpha halys | reverse complement strand
TGGATTAATGTAAACAAGGGACTTTGAACTTGTATAATCCCTAAAGCATAAACAAACTGAGAGATAAACAAACAGATCCATTACTAGGTAGGAATTTTTAATTTTTCTCTTGTTTAAATACTTTAAACTTTGTACTATAATGTTACCTCTGTCTTTTTCTTTGCAAGTAAACATATCAATAATCCCCTGTTTATTGTTAATTTTCAAGTATAAACAAGATGGGTACTTTGAACTGGTAAATCCTATAACGTATACGATGGTAGAGTTATATATGCTAATCCCTTCGATGAATGTAAACAAGGGACTTTGAACTTGTATAATCCCTAAAGCATAAACAAACTTTGAGGTAAATAGATCTGTTACTAAGTAGGACTTTTTAACCTCCCTTATCTTTTAACACTTTGGACTTCGAACTATAATACTTTCTATTTTAGTTTTGTCTAAAGCATCATTTAATTCCCTAAGAATTGAATTTTGAACAGGCAATACCTATAACATAAACACTGATATTGGTCTCGGTTATCGTCTTTATCAGTTGATTCTTTCGGTCGAAGTGATGAAACTTAGAACCACTAATAAATTACATATAGTAGTAGGATAAGTGACGTCATTATTATCAGCTAATAGAATTGCCGTATGTTAAAAATGTGCAAATAGTCGTGTTAATTTTCTTAAATTTCTTTTACCTGGTTTATTCACTGCAACCTTCCTAGCTGTTACGTAACCTTCATCAATCCAAGGAAATACTTACGTTACAGACGCGGAGTGTGCCAGGCAACCAATTTGTTCGCCCCTCCCCTTCACTACCTCCCCCACTCCTTCCCCTATTTCCCCCACTACTTCCCTCCCCCTACACTACTTCCTCCACTCCTAATCCATTAAATTTAAACATATTGAGCAATAAATCTTTCTCATTTCGCGTTCCACCATACTTGCGTTCACATCTCTGGAAACGTGTGAGTTAATATTTTAAAAAAAAAATCTTTATTTTTCTATATTAGGTTTTGTTTTCTTAAGTTCATTTTAATTTTTTCTTTGTTTAGTATTTTACAACTTTGTTACTTTTTTTCTATTTTTTTATCAAAAAGGTTATTTAGTTTTTCATTTTTTATCTTTTCGACCAACGAGGTTTCTTCTTCCTTTTTTTTTTTTAAATAAACTAATTTAATTCTACTTTTTGTTTTATTTGACCAGGGAGGTTATTTTGTATTATTATTAAATAAGTTTATTTTTTATTTATATATTGTTTAATTTATTTTTTGTCATTTACATCAAAAATGGAAACATCTTCAAGGCAATGTGTCAACTAAAACTTTTCAGAGCACTAGAGATTGTATGAAGCATGAATTACCATGTTCTTATATTGCTGAATCCTCTGGTATATGTGTCAAATGTGCCAAATCTTTTTCAAAATCATATAATCGAAAGCGACATGAAAATTCTTGTAACGGTAATTCGACATATACTTGCACGAAATGTA
>NW_027110043.1:392002-393009 GCF_000696795.3 Halyomorpha halys | reverse complement strand
CGAAATGTTATGATGAATACCCATGAACTTGATCCAGCTCATTATTTTACTGTTCCCGGTTTGACGTTTGATGCCATGTTAAAGTATACTAAAATGGACATAGAGCTTTTACAGGATTATGATATGATTCTAATGATAGAGCACGGAATTCGAGGAACATAAGAACCAATACATTCGAGATTCATTCATTAATGGGTTGCTTTCACCCCAAATCCGCCAGCGCCTTCTTGAAGAAACTACGACATTAAGTTTGGAGGAGGTCATCCAACGTGCACAAGCCCTTGAGCTAGCTCAGATGCAAACAAGCAGATGGCTATAATCATGGTGCTAGTGACCTTGCGTGTGCAGGCACTAGTGCTATACCAAGTTGTATCCTGAGTACTGGCAAAGATCGTGACTGTTCCGAGTATGTGTGCTGGAATGCGAGCTGGTAAGAACAAATGCTATTTTTGTGGGTTTGACCGGCACCCATGATCTTCGTGTCCAGCTCTTGAATCAGAATGTGGGAACTGCCTACTAAAAGTAATACCTAACAGCGAGGGAAAATATATATCTTTCACAAAACATGTTGGTAAAATGAAATTGAGGTTCATAGACTCATACAGATTCATGCCACGAAGTTTGGATTATCTTGTAAAATCTCTATCCATGGATAAATTCAAAGAAACAAGGAAATATTACAATGATGAGGAATTAACATTAGTTACGAGGAAAGGTGGGTTTTCGTACGATTATATTGATGTTGTTGAAAAGTTAAATAAAATTGAACTTCCACCAATTGAAGCTTTTTACAATAAATTGTGTAATGTCAATATCCGTGTAGAAGATTATACACACGCTCAAAACATATGGAAACACTTTAAATGTCAATCATTGGGAGACTATGCTGATGTTTACGTTAAAACTGACGGTCTTCCACTTTGTGACGTCTTCGAATCTTTCCGAAATGTTATGATGAATACCCATGAACTTGATCCAGCTCATTATTTTACTGTTCCCGGTTTGAC
>NW_027110043.1:340405-391352 GCF_000696795.3 Halyomorpha halys | reverse complement strand
TTGTCGGAAGCCTAAGAAGGATGATAAAAAGTCCAAACAAGGTAAGCAAGTCTCTGCTTCTATTCTTGCTTCCATCAACAGCAGCTTCTTACCCCACCTGAACCATGCTGTCATATCGGGATCTGTCAATGGAATACCCTGCCACTGCTTGGTGGATACTGGGAGTTCAGGTAGCTTTGTTAGCCGACTCTTTGCTAACAAATTCAACATTCCTATCAACCCGAGTGAGAGCCGGGTATGTATGGCTTCTACTTCCCTGTGGACTAGAGTTGAGGGATATATTCTTGTCAAGCTGGAAATTGCTGAACATACATACTTGAACTGCAAACTAGCTGTTTTGAATGAATTTTATTCTGATGTACTAATAGGTCATGATATATTGAAGGAACACTCAAACATTCTAATGAACTTTGGAGGTGACAAGGCTCCCCTCTCCATCTGTTCGTCAATTGCCAAGTTTGATCCTCCACACCTATTCAGCTATCTTTCGCCGGAGTGTCGACCAACAGCGATCAAGCCACGTCGATACTGTGATGCCGATCAGAAATTCATTGAAAAGGAAGTGACACGAATGCTTGCAGAAGGGGTCATTGAACCCAGTAATTCACCATGGAGGGCACAAGTTCTAGTTGTAGATGGAAATAGTAAAAAAAGACTTGTAATTGAATATTCGCAGACCATAAATAAGTATACCCTGCTGGATGCTTATCCCTTACCAAATATTGATGTCCTAGTTCCAAAAGTAGCCTGTTATACACACTTTAGCACAATTGACTTAAAAAATGCATACAATCAAATCCCAATTCGAGAAGAAGACAAAAAGTTCACTGCTTTTGAAGCTAAGGGAAAGCTATATCAATTTACGCGCATTCCATTTGGTGTGACGAATGGAGTAGCCAGCTTCCAGCCAGGTGGACCTAATTATAACTAAGGAGAATCTCACAGGAGTGTACGCCTACCTTGACGACATCACAGTTTGTGGGATGGATAAGCAAGACCACGACCAAAACCTAAACAAACTGGTGGCTGCTCTCGATAAGCTAGGCATTGAAGTCAACCAAGCAATAAGCAAATTTGACTTATCAGAAATAAAGCTGCTTGGCCACCTTGTTTCTCACAACTCAATCAAACCAGACCCATCTCCCCTTTCTCCACTAATGGACATGCCACCTCCCCATGACTCAAAGTCCTTAAAGAGAGCACTTGGATTCTTCGCACATTACTCAAGGTGGATCCCTAGATTTTCTGAAAACATCAGGAAGCTGATTGACTGTCATAAGTTCCCACTAGATTCCGAGGCTATTGCAGCATTTGAAACTCTGAAGCAAGAAATAACTGAATCTGCAGTCACAACTATTGACAAATCTCGACCTTTGGTGGTTGAAACTGATGCTTCACGGTATGCATTGGCTGCCACACTGAGCCAAGATGGCCGACCAGTTGCCTTCTTCTCCCGCTCTTTGAACAAATCAGAAATCAGTGGGCATCCATC
This sequence comes from Halyomorpha halys, assembly GCF_000696795.3. Lineage (NCBI taxonomy): Eukaryota > Metazoa > Arthropoda > Insecta > Hemiptera > Pentatomidae > Halyomorpha > Halyomorpha halys. Next base: position 389,860 of record NW_027110043.1, on the reverse strand, counting down.
CATAGAAAAGGAGGCTGCTGCGACATTGGAGATCTTTCCTCCTTGGAAGACACTTCCAACTTATCACAGATAAGGAGGCATTATCTTTCATATTTGATCGAAAACATGCAAGTAAAATAAAAAATGAAAAAATAACGAGATGGAGATTGGAGTTGGCACCGTTCGTGTATGATATAACTTATCGACCTGGTGAGGAAAACATTACAGCCGACACAATCTCACGAATATGTAATGCTGCCAAAGTAACTGAACTGTTCCAACATCATCAGTCATTGTGCCACCCTGGTATAACTCGCATGAATCATTGGCTAAAGCGTAAAAATCTTCCATATTCTATTGAGGATGTGAGAAAAATGACAGCTGACTGTGCAGTTTGTGCTGAAGTAAAGCCTGGCTTTCTAAGAAGCTCTGGGACTCTCGTGAAAGCTACATCTCCTTTTGAGCGAATAAATATTGATTTCAAGGGACCAATCCCATCCAAAACTCGAAATTTTTATATTCTCACCATTATAGACGAGTTTTCGCGTTTTCCATTCGCATATACGTGGAATGATGTCTCTGCTGTTACTGTGGTCAACTGTCTGAAGAACCTCTTTTGCTTGTTTGGGACCCCAGCGTTTGTTCATTCTGACCGTGGGGCTTCGTTTATGTCCAAAGACGTCAAGAACTTTCTGCATGCAAATGGAGTAGCTACAAGTAGAACAACGCCTTATAATCCTGAGGGAAATGGTCAGGTTGAACGCCTTAACGGTACTTTGTGGAAGACCATTAATCTGGCTGTTAAAACGCAAGGTTTGAAAGTGGAAGATTGGGAAAGTGTACTTCAAAAATCACTTCATGCCATAAGATCATTACTGTGTACTGCAACTAATTGAACACCACATGAAAGATTTTTCGTTCATCAGCAGCGAACAGCCAATGGTGTTACTCTTCCATCATGGTTGGCCCCTGGCCCAGTATTTGCCAAAAGAAACGTCAAGCACAGCAAATATGAGGATTGTTGAAGAAGTGGAGTTATTGGAAGTAAATCCACAGTATGCACTCATTCGACGAAAGGACGGATCTGAAACTACTGTATCACTGCGGCAGCTGGCACCCAGGGGGACTCCAATAACTTCTGTTGCCCACGAACTTGAAGAGCCTCCAGCTCCTGTTGAAGCACAAGAAGAAAACTCAAGGAACGAGCACTCCTCCTCGAGATACTAAACCCAACATCGATGAAGTTCTCGTTCAAGAAGAGTTTGTTACTCCAACCCTTCCAGTTGATACTAGCAGACCTCAACGACAGAGAAGACCACCTTTGTACTTGAGAGATTATGTTGGTAAATAACTCTGACTTAGAGAACCCTCTGTTCTATCACTTTTATCCATACAGGGTGAATGTGGTGATCTAATTCCCTTTTCCCTACTTCCGTGGGATTTCCTCCCACTACTTTAACGCCCTGTTGATAAGACTGATAATTTACACATATGATTCTTTTATACTTAACTTTGAAGGTTTCAATTTATGTCAGATTTATTCTGTTAATAAAAACCTAACTTTGGGTAAAACTTCCGTTTTCCGTTCACAACAGCCATTAGGATTAAAGTGGTCAACGGACAAGATCTGGAAGCCAAGCAAAATGGTTGTTTACGATGAAGGAAGACGTCATGAAGAAAGAAGCATGAAGGAAGAGGCTGGTCGCTCGTGGCTTTCAAGAGGATAACCCAGGTGAAAATAATTTTATTTATTCCCCAGTATGTTGGGTTGAAACAATTAGGGTGCTATTGTCAATTGCTTGCCAGAGAGACTGGAAAATGAGACAGGTGGATGTCCCAACTGCCTTCCTGAATGGGAACATTGATTATTCCGTTTAAATTAAGATTCCTAAGGGTGTAAACTCACCTACTAAAACATTAAAATTGTTAACCCCTTTATGGTCTAAAAAAGGCCCCTAAATTATGGAATGAGAGGTTTAATAGTTTTATGATTAATATTGGTTTCAAGAGGTCCAATTACGACTTCTGCTTTTATTCCAAAAATGAAGTATTTTTTGTATTGTATGCGGATGACGGTTTGGTAGCTGGAGAAGATGAGAGTGTTCAGGAATTCATCAACCAATTAAAGGATGAATTTAAAATTAGAGAGATGGAATTGGTGAGCATTCTGGGTATGAAGTTTGAATGAAATAATAATACAATTAAAGTAACCCAGGCTCATGTTGTGGAAGAACTTCTTAAAAACTATAATATGCAGGATTGCAAAAGGGTCACCACTCCCATGGAAGTTGGTTGTAGGTTTGAGGAAACCAAAGTTCTTGAGAAGATTCCATACAGGAGTTTGGTATGCAGCTTGTTGTATTTAAGTACAATGACAAGGCCGGACTTATCATTCTGTGTCAGCTTCTTGGCACGTTACTTAGACAAAGGGATACAACAAACGTGGAAAGCTGCAAAGCGTGTTCTACGCTACCTTAAAGACACAAAAGAAATGGGGATTATCTTCGGAAAAAACGAGGATGTAGACTTGTGTTATGATTCATACAGTTGTTGTAACAACGGTTATATGTTCTAATCTAATTAGTAACATATGTTTGCACTCTTACCATTTCTGTAACATCTTGATATTTCTGTTCTACGTTTATTGTGAACAATAAAGCCTAATTCGCAAAGGTTTTACTACAATTTATTTTTCACAATGGATACATTTTTGAGACCCGAAAAGTTCGACGGTGATCCACACTCACCTACTGCTACCCAAGAATGGAGCTACTAGCTGAAGACATTTAAAAACTTTATCACATCGTTTGAAGAGGTGAACGAACAAAGTAAGTTACGGTTGCTAACTAACTTCATTTCGCATTCTGTGTACCTCTTGATTGCCGATAAGACCACATATGAAACTGCTATTGAAGTACTAAAAGTTATGTACGTTAAACCAATAAATGAAATATTTGCACACACTCATTTTCAAGACACAAACTCGCCGCTCGTAAGCAGTTTCCCGATGAATCAATCGACCAATACCACCAAGCTCTGGAACAATTAAGCAAAACATGTCAGTTTGCGGAGGTCAACGCAGAGACTCATCGAAAGACATATGTTCGCGACTCGTTTATTCGTGGTCTCAGTTCTCATCAAATTAGATTGAGACTACTGGAGTTCAACATGCTAAATCTCGATGAAGCTGTTGAGAAAGCTCGTGCTTTGGAATCTGCCAAGAACCAGTCGGCTTCATACGCTTCCGAACTAACTCTTAATGCCTCCTTCCCTCATGATATTGAGGATTCATCTGAAGATTCCGCGAATTTGGCAGCGGCTAGGTCCAGTAATTCCACTTTCAAAAATCAAAAATGCTATTTTTGTGGTCGACAACGGCATACAAATCGTCGTCAGTGTCCCGCTCTAAATGATACCTGTGAAAGGTGCCAGAAGACGGGTCTCTGGCAAGTTGTCTGCAAATCACCTAAAACTGTCAACACGAAGGCTCATCCCTCATCAACTGCACTCATCGCCGCCTCGCCAGTCCTTGACAAAGCTACAGTACCTGTTCAGGTAAATAGAACTTCTACCTTTGCTTTGATAGATACAGGGAGCTCAGAGACATTCATATCACAGCGCTTTGCAGATAACTGTAAGCTAACAATGAACCCCACTACTGGTAGTGTTTCTATGGCTTCAACATCTTCAAGTAAGCCTATTTTGAATTACAGTGTAGCTCACTTGGAGCTGTTAGGTCACCATTATGCTAAAACAAAACTCAGTGTTCTACCCGATTTGTGTGCTAACATTATTGTGGGGCATGATCCATTAAAACAGCATTCAGAGCTCAGAGTCTCTTTTGGTGGAACTAAACCTCCATTGACAATCAGTTACTTTGCTCCAGCGAAGATAGAATCTCCTCCCCTTTTTGAATTCCTAACTAAAGATGTCAGGCCCACAGTCACCAAATCTCGGAGGCATTCTCTGGAAGACTCTGATTTCATGAGAAAAGAAATTGAAAAACTACTTGCAGACGAAATTATTGAGGAGAGTCGGTCTCCGTGGAGGGCTCAACCTTTCGTTGTAAAGACCGATAATCACAAGAAGCGAATGGTAATTGATTACTCGCAAACCATCAATCGATATACACACCTTGACGCGTATCCTCTCCCTAATCTCGAGGAAATTGTTTATAAGGTGTCCAAAAATTCTATTTTCAGCACAATAGATTTTCGAAGCCCATACCACCAGGTACCTCTTCGAATGTATGATCGGGCTTTCACTGCATTTGAACCAATTCCGACGTCTGGCTTTTGGCTTGACCGATGGGGTACCCACATTCCAGCGAGTCATTACACACGAACGACTCAATCAAACTTATGCATACCTCGATGACGTTACAGTATGTGGTAAAAACCAAGAGGAGCACGATCATAATCTCAAGTGCTTTTCAGATGCAGTTCAAAAATACGGTTTCATGATTAATCAAGTAAAAAGCAACTATTCACAAGCGTCAATTAAGTTACTAGGCTATAAAATTGAAAATGGAACCATATCTCCTGACCCTGACCGCCTTAAGCCACTGCTCAGTCTTCTACCTCCAGCCAGTCGAAAGGAACTTGAGCGAAACTTGGTTCAAAACTACTCCGACAAAATTAGACAGCTTCTCAATTCAACAACTTTCCCCTTGCCTCCGGAAGCTATATCAGACTTTGAAAAGCTCAAAACTGAAATTTCCAAAGCAGTAGTGAGCACCATAGACGATACGGAGCCATTTACAGTCGAAACGGACGCCTCTGATTTCGCAATTTCAGCCGTTTTGTCTCAATGCGGGCGGCCATTTGCTTTCTTCTCACAGAAACTAAATGACAGCGAGCGTAACCATTCAGCCGTCGAAAAAGAAGCTTATACTGTTATAAGCGCCCTGAAAAAATGGAGATACTACTTACTCGGAAGATTCTTTAAAATCATAACATTCTTCCATCCTTTTAACATCCTCAAAATCAGAGGGAACTGACACAACTGAGCAACATGACACCGACCCTGTCTTGCAACCAGAAGAAAATCAGCAAGAGGGTACTCCAGAAATTCCGACAGACAGAAATCTGCGTCGTTCTGCAAGAGAGCGATATACACTTGCCCGTTTAAGAGACTATGAACTAAAATTTTAAAAGGATGGGAGAATGTTATGAATCATCCAGTTGTTGTAACAACGGTTATCTGTTCTAATCTAATTAGTAACATATGTTTGCACTCTTACCATTTCTGTAACATCTTGATATTACTGTTCTACGTTTATTGTGAATAATAAAGCCTAATTCGCAAAGGTTTTACTACAACTTGATTGGCTTTTCGGACGCAGACTGGGCAGGAGAAATCGAGACCAGAAGAAGTGTGAGCGGCTTTTTGGCATTCTTGCCTGGCAACCCGGTGGCGTGGCACTCAATAAATCAAACCTGTGTTGCGTTGTCAACCATGGAGGCAGAATACATTTCTGCTGGTATCGCTGCTCAGGAGTTGGTGAATTTGTGCGGTTTGATAAGTGAGTTTAAGTGTGGTGAAGTGAGTGCTAGATTAAATGTTGATAACAATAGTGCTATTGCTCAGATTAAAAATCCAGAAAATTCTCAAAGAGCCAAACATATTGATATTAAACATCATTTTGTCAAAGAACTTGTAGATAATAAGAAAATTGTAATAGACTATATTAATTCTGAAGAAAATATTGCAGACTTATTTATAAAACCACTGGTCTATGAAAAATTTAAAAAATTTCAAGAATTTTAATTGTTTAATTTTTCCAGATGTAAATTGTGAGTTACTTTGCAATTGAATCTTTACTTTTCTTTTTTGTGTAAATAAAGTTTAAATTGAGGGGGTGTGTCAGGAATAACCTCTTTGGACATTGTATATTGATAGGTGAATCTCTTTGGTGGTTATCAGTTATAGGTTGTCGGTTAGTGAACACAATTGCTCTTTAACAAACTTTTCTCTAAGGAAATATAAAGCTATGCCTACTAAAAGACCGCGAACTGTTAACTCTTTTGACAATCCCTGGGATTCACCTCCTCCTTCAAGGTAAGAAGTTTCCGATACAATACTTCATATTCCAAAAAGTTGTAATTTCTATAACCCACACAAAAGCACAACAGAATCCAAATACATTCAATTATTCCTTAATCCATTAATAATGAAAATACTAAACTCATCAGATGAAAAGGAAACAGTCAATATAATAGGTCAATCTTTCTACACTTTTGTCCAAGAAAACAAGCAAATCATAAATAGCATACCACCATATTGGGAAACAATAATACATAACAAGGAATAGAGTCTCAATATTCCAAAACTTTAATAATGCAGCACACATATATTTCTATTTTATCAATTATATTATATCATGTCACGACCGAAACTGATCAAATGCGTTAATAATTTAAACATTATCCAATTTAACTGCCGGAGCATTAATAATCAAATTTCGGAAACTAATTAATTATATGGATATAAATAAGGTACATATCGCGCTGCTGCAAGAAACCTGGTTCAATAAAACAAAGAAATAAGAATCAAGAAATTATTCTGTAATAAAGAAGCATAGGAATGATAACCATGGCGGTGTAGGCATTATCATTCACAACTCGATAGAATACAAAAGAACGATAATAGATAATACAGGTCCTATCGAAGTAATTGCAGTAGAATCTACTAACTTAGATCCTAATATTTGTTTCGTTTCGGTATATATCCCCCCCTCTGTCAGACCAAGCGCCAACCACATCGCTAGCATTCTCTCACTTTCTGATAAAATAAAGGACAGTTCAGTATTCATAGGAGGTGATTTTAACGCCGAATCCAAATTTTATGGTTGCTTAAGAGACTCTTTAAGAGGCAACATTATAGTTTAAGAATTATCTCAATAGCCGGTCGTATTACTAAATGATTTTGGCAAAGCTACACGACTTGGAAGTCCAGGACACAAATCCTCCATCACAGATCTGACTTTTGTAAGTCCGGAACTATCACACAGGAGATCATGGTCAATAACTGACGAAACCCTAGGTAGTGACCAACTAATAATAACCATTTCTTTCCGTTTTTGTTCATTCACAATTTCTATTACCCAAACTGGAAGGAATTTAAAAAAAAATAATCGATTTATACAATGTCATGCATTTAAGCCACATCCGGTGAATAACTTAAAAGATTAAACCACTTTGATAAATCAAGCAGCAGAGATGGCGATACTGCGAACTAAATACCTTGGTGGTATGGGACTCCGGTGAAGGCCTATAAACAAAAGGCAGCTTCAATAAAAGATTATAGAAAAAATATGAATGTAGAGAATTATAAAATAATGAGGGCCAACATTAACAAGGTAAAAAACTCATAGCTAAGGCAAAAAAAGCTAGTTGGAGAAGTAATTTTGTCGGCACAATAGATCCTAGCAACTACAACACAATGTGGAATAAAATTCGATGTTTTTAAGGGAAGTGGTCTTCATAACCAAGGAATCCAAAGTAAAACTAAAGCAGAAGCCTTTCTTAAGCAGATCGGAGAAAATTTCATACCCAGTCAACCACACACTCTAAAAACTATTGACCTAAATAAAAATAAAGTCAACTTGGCTAGTCCAATTATTTGTAAATTAAACGAAACAGAACTGGATGCTGCTTTACACGGCAAAAGATGCACAGCCCCTGGTCTGGTTGAAAATAACTATGAAATGGCTCTTCTACCCAGAATTTTGAAGTTACAACTACTCAAAGCATTCAATGATCCGTGGGAAACAGTAAACATACCTTCCGATTGGAGAATGGTTTCAATAATTCCTGTATCCAAACCTAATAGAGATCCTTCCCTCTTGTCTAGCTTGAGACCCATCGCCCACATTTCTTGCCTTGCCAAGATTTTTAATATAATGATTAAACATAGACTTGAGTAGTTTCTAAAATAATCAAATATTAAGTCAAAACGTGTTTGGATTTCAAAAAATATTTATGTTTTTATAAATGAAATATATGAAAATCACAAAAACAAAAATATTCTCCTAGCAATTTCATTAGACCTCCAAGACGCTTATAACATTTAACTTTGTAGAAATTTTGGTAAACATCAACCTCCCAGTTCTAATGACTAATTGGATCGTTAATTACCTTTCATTTAGAACATACCACTTGCAACCATCCGAAGGATAAGTTAAGATTCACTCAAATACAGGCTTACCCCAAGGGGATCCGCTAAGTCCCATTCTACTCAATATTTATACACACTTTATAGTCAAGCATCCGCTCGATAAATGCAAAATTTTACAATATGCTGACGATTTAATACTACACACAACTTGCTCAAATATGTCAGAAGGGCACCACACACTGGGGAAAGGATTCAAACATTGAAAGAAAACCTACACACTTAACGTTCAAATTAACATATCAAAATGCAAAATTATCCCTTTCACAAAAAGAAGAAAATTAAACTTAGCACAATTAATTATCCACACAAGTAGAGGTGCAATAGAAGTCACAAATACAATAAAATTCTTAGGGGTTTATCTTGACACGAAACTTTCATTAGAACACACAAACTTACAACAAGGCAACTAAAACATTAAACATTATAAAATCAATAACAGGGTTAACATGGGGAGCCCACCCATATAATCTACTTACCATTTACAAAACTGTGAGGAGATAAATAATAGACTATGCATCCATAATATACAATGAGTCAAGCACGCCATTAATTAAAGAGCTACATACAACACAAAACAATGCTCGTAGGGTATGTTTAGGATCATTCCGCACAAGCCCTACAAATGCATTGCAAGAAGAAGCAGGTGAATCGCCTCTTCAAATGAGAAGAAATCGATTAATAAAAAAATTCCTTTTAAAAGTGGCCTCTAACAGTTGCCACCCTATTCGGAACGGCACTTTATACATTCCAAAAGTAGGAATCATAGCCCAAGAACAAAACATCTATTTAACACACTTATCATCAACCCCGGACCCAACTAGAAATTGCCCAGCCTATCGGAAAAAGTGTATTGTATGAGGTATGTTTGGACATTTTAAAGTAGGGAGTAGTTAAAGAGGTTGATGAAGATTCCTCATCATCTGAGTCAGTTTTTGACTGCAACATTATATCGGATATGAAGGCAACAACTTCTAACTTATGGAAAGAGTATATTAATATCAATGACATTCCTGTGCTGTTTATGTTAAATACAGCTAGCGATATAAACATTTTGCCGGCTAATATTTGGGAAAAAATTAGGCAGAGTAAATTGTCTAAAACTTCAATCAAAGTCAAATCTTTTGGAGGATTTATCTCTAAACCTTTGGATATTACAGTGTTAAAGACAGTATATAAGAATAAATCCAATAGTGCGGAGTTTGTTGTGATGAATGTTGACTCATCTCCGGTATTGAGTACTTCAACCTGTGAGAAGTTGGGACTCATAAAACGGACATAAACACCGTCTAATTTAAATGACCCTCCAAATAAGACTTTAGATGAAGAAGAACATCAATTTATTACACTTAATAAAGATGTATTTTCAGGGTTAGGCAAAATACCCTATGAAGTAAAAATAACCCTTAATAATGATGCATTAACCACGGTTAGACCTAATAAAAGACTGCCAGAGTCTCTTAAATCGAAAATCAAGAAGGAGATTGGCAGGCTAGTAAATTCGGAAGTTATTAGGTGAAGATCCCACTGACTGGGTCTATGATATAGTAATAGTTGAGAAGAAAGATGGATCTATTAGGCTCTGTTTAAACCCAATCCCACTAAATAAATACATTAAGCGAGAACATTATTCTATACCGACCCAGGAGGAACTGATTGGAATTTCAAGTGGTAAAAAATGGTTTACTGTACTTGACATGAAGGAAGGTTTTCATCAGTCCCCATTGGTTGAAAACTCTGGTAAGCTATGAACACTATGAACACATGAACACGAATGCACTATGAATACACCTTTTGACCGCTATCGTTTCCTAAGGGTACCTTATGGTTTATCCAACATTCCTGAAATATTTCAACGGGAAAATACTAAAATGTTTGGTGCTATTGAAGGAGTGCAAATCATGTTTGATGACATTATAGTCTCAGGCAGAACAGAACTTGAGCATGCTAAAAGTCTGGAGGCTGTCATAAAGAGAGCGACAGTTCAACATTAAATTTAATAGTAGTCAACTTCAACTTAAATTAAATGAAGTGAAATATTTATGATTAATTTTCGGAGCTAATGGAATCAAACCTGATCCCTTCAAAGTAAAGGCTCTTTCCCACATAGAGCAACCTCAATCGGTTAAGGACCTCTAAAGATTTTTAGGAGTGGTAATTTTTTTAAATAAATTTATTCCTGCATATTTTTAAGTTACTGTTTCTCTGCGACATCTATTAAGAAAGAATGTACAGTGGACGTGGTCTGAGTCTCAAGACCAAGCGGTTTCCAATGTAAAGTCTCTTATATGTAAAGCACCAACTCTTAAACTGTTGGTGATCCATCGCTCAAGATTAAAATTTTTTTTTACCTAGAGAGGAGGAGAAATGTAATATGCTCTTTTTGAGTAAATAGTATATTTTTGATGTATAAAGGGTTTTGATATGTTTTATTTTATGTTAATATTTGTTATTTTAAATTACAAAGCAAGCTAACCAGTTTTCTTTGTCTAAAAGAAATACGTTGTATTCCAAACAAACCCAAGATGGCGGTACGTATTCTTCTGTCAAGTCCGTTGAATCAAGGCCATGTGAGCAGATTCAAATATCATAAAAACTATTTTAACTCTTCCCATCATAATTGAAAATACAGTAAATTAAAGGAAAAATAGAAATCAAGAAATAGTGCAAATGAATAATATTCAGAAAATAAATCATTTGGAAAAATCCCTAACTGTTGTGCGACAATCGATGTTTACATGTAACCTCAAGGCAGGTTTTGGTTTTTGGAGGGATCAGTCGTGTCTGTGGCGCCGAAGAGAAATGATGTCTCCAAGAAAAGGAGGTCCTCATCAATTTCTGTCAAGAGGAAGCCATTTTGGACGCTAAGACAAGAACAATAAGAAAAAAGAAGACACCAAGGAATCAACGAAAGAAGATCGTGAACTTGGTTAGTTTTGGTTATAACTAAATTTAAATACAATTGTAACAGAGATATTAATTTAATTAAGTTAATAGTAAAAGTGTTTGTATTCTGATTGCTAGTAACTCGCCCTGAGATATAGAGTCTCTCTTTTTATAAAATAAAGTTAAGAGTCTTTTTGTATAATAAAATTATATTAACTATTTGATATTAAAGTTCTTAAATTAGAACCCAATTATTTTTTATATTTGAAAAAAGTTATAAAACGATTAAGATTCTTTATATTTTTATTTTTTAATATTTTTAAAATTATTACAATATATATAATATAGAAGTATATTATATAATATGTAATATAAGTTAAATGACAGCGAAAAGAGACTTAATAAAAAAAGGTAAAAGGTAGATATAACGACACTCTGTGAATGACTAAACAAGACTAACTTTATTAGTTAGTTCTGGTTCCTCCATACATAAACATTCGATTCAAAATCAAAAATCAGCTGATCTGCTTTACAAACATTCCTCGTAAACTTAAAAAAAAAAAAAAATAATGCATATGCAAAAATAAGACAAACCTAAACCTATTATTTCTGTATTAAACTAAAGTAACACAAACATTCCTCGTAAACTTAAAAAAAAAAAAAATAATAATGCATATACAAAAATAAGACAAACCTAAACCTATTATTTCTGTATTGCACTAAAGTAAAAAACTCTTCCAAGATCAGAACAGCAAAATAATAACATAAAACACAACTTGTTACAATTATTAACTTTCAGAAAATTCCTAAGTGACATAACAATGATAGAAAAACTAAACAAAACACAATAATATATTGTGTAATAATAATACATACAATTTATTGCCCCAGAGATAACCCAGCTCCAGGTAGTTTTAATTGTTCAATGTGTACCGTTTTGCGCTTCCTCAGTTCTGCTAAGCTTTCAATAGTGATGATATAAAGTTTTCTAATTACTGTTACCCTGAATGGCCCCTGGTAATGCAGAAATTCTTCCCTCTATTGGAAGCTACTTTACGATAAGCTAACATCCCAATTTTGATGGCTCCTGTCATGTCCCTGACACTCAAATTCTGCTGCACTGTTTCCTGGAGGGCCCCTGACCAGGTCATCCTCTATTGCATTTACCATTATTGCCATTGAGAGCCAGTCGGCCACCACATTCTCTTTTCCAGGTTTGTAAATAATCTTTGTTTTAACAATGAATTCTTTCCAGAACTATTTTTGTAGAGAACACGGATTAATATTGCCAACTTGAGAAGCCGTACCTAGTCATTTTTGACCCAATAAATTAGTAAATTGCAAATATTATTCTGATAGATGTAAAATGTACTGTTGGATGGATCTGATCTTGGCTCTCTTTGATCTAAAATTGTTCCTCAAGTTTCGTGAGTCTCACTTTTAATTTGTTATTTCACACTTATAAGTGGTATACATCACTACTACGAATGGTTTGCATTGACACCATATTTTGTGAATTTGGATAAAAACCTTTTGATGTAAAAAGTTCCCTGTAAGGTGGTTTATTATTTTACTGCCAATTATTTGCTTCATGCCACGCTTGTGGGCAATGGCTTTCCTGATGATTTTCCCTCATGTCTGTAATCCAAATTTTGTAATTCCCCAATTTCATTTTGGTATTGGTTTTGGAACTGACAATAATCCTGATTTTAATATTGATTTTTTAATTGATGATAATTCCGATTTTAAGAGTGATCTTGGGTCTGATGGCAATCCAGATTCTCATATTGATACAGGCTTTGCTCATGCCGATAATCTTGATTCTCAGTCATGAGGAGGGTGCAGATAGTTTGAGTATCTCAGATTCTGGTAGTGAGGTCTTTCACGATTTCTATAATGTTCGTATATTTTTTCTCATAATTATTACATTTTTAAAATTATTGATGCGGTTTTTGATGATAAGTATGTTCTCTCTTAGATGTATATAATGTTTGATCAAGCCCATATAATCTTTCCATTTTACCTGAGCAGCGATTTAATAGGACATTCTGGATTTGGTACACATTTATTAATATCATATGATTTAAAAAACCTGATAAATCCGGATCTAAGTTGTGTAGAATATGACTGCTGGTTTCCTGATCTTGGCAATTCATCATTGCTTGTTTGTTTTCTTTTTCATCATCACACTGGATACAAGAAAATATTAATGATCTAATGTCAGCAACTCTATTGATAAAATCAATTGGATTTTCCTTTTGATAAGGAAAGGTGTACATAAGTTCACGTTTTAACTGTCTCAACTGTATGCAATTCTTTGAATTGTTGTCTTATATAGTAAAGAAATTTGTAAACTGTCTTGTATTTGTTAGCAAATAATCTTGAACAAAAACTTTTAATTTGGATTTAACAATAGTTAATAACTTATAATGACTTTGTGCCTTGAACGCATTATTATCCTTATCCATACTAACATTTTGAAAAATTTGTTTAACCCCATTAACAAAAAGTACTACGTCATATGGATTTACATCAAAACTAGAAAAATGTCCCTGATTTTCTTTGGTCATCAGATATGTAATTGCCATGTTTTCAGTAGGATTAGTCTCGGTTACTGATTTTGAATCAATATTACGCCTTTTTAATAACTTACCACCAGTTTTTCCTATAAAATTAAAACATTAATAATGAAAATATATACATATATGTAATGATTAACAAAATTATTATACTCCAAGTATTGTAATTACAATTAATAAGTAGGAGTTTTAATAATCTCTGGACGTAATTAACATTATTGGTAGCACATTTCTAGCAGATCCTGATAATTTAGATTAAGTTTTTAAAAAGAAAAATGGTTTACATATATTTCCATTATATTATTAGCACATACTGTTTAATAGGCACTGTCGGCTATTTCACAAAAAAATGCAAGTTCATTAAGGTTACCATCAAATGGTAGAATGTGGTCATATTTGACATATGTAATTTTATAATTTATTTCTCGAGGCAGTTTTAGAAGCATTACAGCATAGAAGAGAAGCTTGATCAACTAATAAAGAAGCTAAAGGAGGCCATGAAGAGCCAACAAGATGTTCCACCATTAAGGAGGCTATGAAAATAATACAATTGCGGGGGACCTGTCCATTTAAAAAAAAAAAAATTGGCATTCTAAACTCATCAGGTATTTTCAATTTTTTTGCTTACATACTTCAAAATATCAATCTTACAAAACCACAAACTAGAAACCTAAAAGTAATTAAAAAAATTTTTATAAAAAACAGATCATAAGAAAAAGGCACAACTACTATGCACATTAACAGGGTAAAAATGCTCTAACAACTTACTTGCACTATTGGGATCAGATAAGCCTATCAAGAACATCAATTTTGCGAGATGGTTGATCCGTATAGAATATCCAGATTCGCAAAAGCAACTGACCTGCTTTGAGGAGAGAAGGGATGGCATATAATTGGCCCTCTGTGGCTGCAGTGCACTCAGCCGGGAGAAAAAAAAAAAATGGGAAGATATTATTTTATTTAAACATTTAATTTAATTTATTAGTTATAAGTTTATAAAATAATTTAGATATTTTATGAAATTCTCTCTTTCTTTATCTCTTTTTCAAGCCATTAAGTTTTAAAATTTTTAAAACGTAAAAAATTCGAAGTTTGTTTGATGGCATATTTTCACTATAGTTTCTTAGAGACTCAACAAACAAATTTACACCAAAAAATATATTTTTTAATTAGATTTCACTTTTGAAAAATGTCTCCACTTTCAGTGAATGACACCCTTATACATTCTCGTCAAAGTATATGATACTAATTTGAATTTAACTGTTCAGAATAATCATATCATAAACATTCAGTTTTTGATACTATATAAAATAAATCTATTAATTGTTATCCCATTAAAAGAGCATGATGTCTTGAAATAAGAGTGGATTCCTGCTATCTTTAAAATATTAAAAATGGTATTTTTAGTGTTAAATCACATATCAACATGACTTATAGAACACAATTAAAAATGAATTTTGAATATCAAATACAAAGTTAAAGATTCTATATAAACATAAAAATACATACATACTACAAAAATGTAATAGACAATGGGTACATAACTTTAAGCTTAAAAGAAAATGAAGAAAAATCGTATACTTTAAGTAGTGTGTACTTGCTGATTCAGTCAACAGTGAAACAAATATCAATTCCAGTTCTATTAATAATATTAAATAACTTCACTCGATTATAACCTGAAGACAAAAACAAAAAATAAAAAATTAGAAACTTGTTAAAGTTCAAAATTCCAATCTAAAATTAATACAGAGATAACTACAATCATCATCTATATACATAATTCAGTACTGTAACCTCTTTTCTGAGTATACAAAAAGAACTTTCAAGAAAAAGTGATGAATTTTAATTTTGATACTTAAATTCTTACAACTGATTTAAAGAAGTGAGAGGTTTCAATATTCTGATGGCAGTAAGTCAGCGGATCAAGATGATAAAATCAGGTTTTAAGCATTTTCACAAACCTAAAAACCCAGTTTAAACAAAAGGAACATACTGTTTCAATGACCTAAAATTCTCTATGATCAAGATGAATAAATCAGCCATAAGTTAAACACAATTCCAACAATACCCTCTCAGGTCCCATGATATTTTTAACACATTTTGTTCAGGTTTGAAGGTTTCTATGGGTGTTTAATTTTGCTTAACTGTTAATCTGAAAGAACAGTTTTCATTGGAACAAGCTTGTTACTTTAACATAAATCATTATAATTATGTAGCTTCTCTAACCTATGTTGAATACACTTTTGTGATAACAGTGTACGGTACATGTGTTTACAAATACTATATGGGTCATTCACCGAGAAAATGACTGATGTTCAACTGTTTTCAAAGCAATATTTTAGTTTTTCAACTTGAAAACCTTTTTATTGTTGTATCTGAATTAATATAAAAGCACTTCTTTTCACTTTGATAAGTAATTGGTTTTTCCATAGAAAATTTTTTATAATTTGTTACCTTAATTTTGTTAGTAAAAAATTTTGTTACCCCCAATCTAATTGTTTCAGACATATGGGGAGGGATCACTACATAATAAAAATCAATCCACCCATACCGGGATCGAAACAGAGTCTCTGCATGCTCTACATTAAGGTGAGGCCTCAACATACTCAGCTACAACAATGTGAACAGTGAAACCATCATTCCCCATCCATGTCCAGACCAAACTTTGATATTTACAGAATGACTTTCCTACTCCTCCCCCTGTATGAATTGAGAGGTTGGACTTTCATTCTACCTCCTAAAACCTACTATAGGTATTCCTATAGTATCTTTATAGGTAGATAGGTATTCCTATCTACCTATAAACATTTGGTCTTAGGGGTTTTTAAAATTTGAAGTGAATTTTTATCAAAAATCAAGAGATAAATGTTTATATCTAAACCTGTTACTTGTGCCACAAGTACAAAATGTTTCCTGAATTCTGGAGGTTACATTTGATTTGGCCTACCACAGATCTCAGCAATTGAAAACACCTACAGGCAATTCATTCTATTCATTTACATGGCATCAGTGTAGAACCAAATCGCCATACATGTATGTCTAAACGTACCTAGACATTCCCTTATTACAGATTACATGATACGTGTTGGTCACTAATTTTATATTTTTTAACAATTACTCAGAATAGTTTTAATTTATATTAAGTAATCTGAGGATTGGTATAATTAATAAAAATAAAAACAGGAAAACTAATGTTTTGTCATTTCCTGTCCTATGAATATGGAAACAATAATAATTATTTCTTATGAAACTTTTCAGATTTCCTGGGCTGTGGCAATGTGTCTAGTAAAATATAAAATATATTTTCAATCACAATTAGGTTGAATTTTTTTCAGTATAAACTGAAATTTTAGTTTAAGTGATATGCTTGATCTAAATAAGATCAAAGGTTTGTACATTATTTTTTGAACATATCCTCTTTGGAACTCATTGAAATTGGCTTCATCCTTAATTTAAACATGTTTAAAGAATAAATGTACATATAAATCAACTGTTCTAAAATAATTTAAATTTTAAGAATTTACAATTCCAGAAATCCCCCATTTGACAAGTCTAGTGAGAATGACCCATACCCATTAACAGATTAAATATGACCAGTAATATAACAATAGTCTGTACTCTTGATTACATTTTTGTTCTAAAGTAAGGACAAACAATATACTTATGGAAGTTTTACTTTATATTTCTTCTTATAATATAAAAATATGTAGTAGAAAGATTTTTTATATACATTCTAATTACACTGTAATTATCAAAGTAAAGAAATTATTTAATGGTTGTGCCATCCACTAGGTAATATTATTATCAGCAAAAAGTTATTCTAGTTCCTGAACTGTAGCTGATACTTCTAAAGTAGGATGTAATGAAGCTGGGAAAGAAATCACTTGATAATTCCAGTTTGTCACATTTAAGTGTACTAGTTTCTTGTCAGTGTCAGCGCCAAAGTATTAGACTGATTCATTCCAACCTACCTCTATTATGTACATGCTATAAAATGATAGTAACATTTTTATTTTCAAAATAATTCAAAAAGGTACTCACTATTCATATTAAACCAAAATATATAACTGATGACAACACTTCATCACTATAATGAACACATCACATTATATATTAACTAAGATACACAATTCTTTGGGAATCACGTCATTTTAGTCATTGGAGAAATTAAATTATCCTTTCTTTTCTTCTGTGAGTTGATGCATCATATCCCAAAGCTCCAAGATCTTTAATTGCATATTCTAAAACAACAAAAAGTTATGCATGCTCTATTCTTCCTCTTATGTATGCTATATGTAATGACTGATAATTCAATTTAATATACTTTACTTTTTATTGAGTTAAGTTTGAAGTAATTTCTCTCTATTATAAAATAAAGTAACCAATGCTATCATTGTTGTTATATTAACACTTGGATTGTAACCTCCTAACAAGGACCAGTTCCAAGAACCCTTTGCCTTCACAGGATCCAGGATAAAGATTCATATTGGCCATGAATCTAGCCACAATTAAAAAACAGTATCACCTAAAAATTGTATATTGTTTAATAAACCAGTATCAACTAAAAACTGTTTATTGTTTAATAGACAAAGACCTTACTAACATTTTTATCTAAATTTAGGAACTTGTAAATGACATATGTTGTCAAAATTAAAAACAAAAATTCTCAGAACCTACTTCTAAATAACATTTACTCTAGTATTTAGTGGGAGTAACATAAACACGGGCCAATGACAACATCAAAGGGTTAACAGATGACTAAAATGTTTGTTGATTTATTGGCGTGACAGACTGTAGAGGTCCAAGGCCTCGCGCGATGTACTTAAGAAATACATCGTGCGCTTCTTGACGTGGTTTTCATAGGGTCAGTCCATCACTCCAACACCTATTTTTGTGAGTGCCACCCCTTGGCTGATGGGCTTCACAAATTCCCTGAAGGAGGTTGTGAGTGAGTATTGTATAGTTATAAGCTTGAAACAATCCCAGATAGGGCCGAGGACTCGAACTAGCAATCTAGGGATTGGCAAGAGAGGCACGTTACCACACTGCTACCGAAAAAATAGTGAAAATTTTAAGCATTTTAAAAATTATTAATTCACTAAAAATATTTATTTCTTATTAATTCACATTTATATCTTTAAACATTATCAACATGATTGATAATAAAAAAATTAACAAAAATGGAAGTTATTTAAATCAATATCCTAATGAATATTTATATTTTATATCATTCTCGTTATAAGTCAATAATATAATGGAAATAACATATCAATCAGTTAAGTTCAATGATAATCGGAGAAGGAGGAACAGGAAAATCTACAATCTTGTTACAATATAGAGATATAGATGTAATGGAACATATCAAGCAAGTAAGACTGCATTGGGACTGATATAATGCTAGAATGCCGGAATATAGTTATTTCAGTAGCTTCCACCAAAGAAGTTACTTGACAGAAGGCTCTAACAGACAAAAGGAAGTGGCAGACCACAATTTAGATGAGGGGATGCTGTCAACCGGGATACCTGAGATCTGTTGAACACCCACAACTGGCAAGCAACCGCACAAGAGAGGGTCATCTGGCAAAGACTTATTGAGCATGCTAAGGACCACATCAGTCTGTAGCACCAAGGAATTAGTAACTTGGTAACATAATTAATAGTACAAAATTGGAAGTTATTCATACCAATACTAACATTTTTTATCATAATCAATAGTAAAAAAGAAACAATATTTAAGTTATACTTATTAAAATTTTTGTAACCTACTTAATACAATTGTGAATTTGAACTATACTGTATGTGTTGACCAAACTGCTCCTCTCTCTTTTCCCCTCCCTGCCCTTAAGTAACATAAACCAGCAAAACAACCAAGAAATAAGAAATAATTTTTCAATTACTAAGCAACTGTTAAGGGTATTTTACGGAGAGAAGTATGTGTAAACTATTATCTTGAACGAGGAGAAGATGATGGGATGCGGTCAGTGAAAACACAAATAAGTAAAGAATTATTTATTAGTGCCAAAATTTCAGCCAGAATATCGAACCTTCATCAGGGTTCACAACAAAAAATAATATAACAACTAATGAATAAAATTATATCCAGAATGATTAAAAAATAAGATAATAAATAATATTATAGATACATAGTGTTGATAGACAGATATATTTTCTAATCATTCTGTATATCCTTCAATTCATTGGTTATCTAGTTTGTTGGTGCTAACCCTGATGAAGGCTTGAAATTATGTACAAAATGTTGGCACTAATAAACAAATCTTTACTTATTTGTGTTTTTAACTGATCAAATCTCCTACCATCTTGTCCTCATTTATACATATCCACAGTGAACTATTAACTCATCATTCCGATCTCAAACCATATCCGTTATTGTGCTTGACTTTAAGTAACACTTTTATCAATGTAGTTCAATAATGAAACAATAGTCGAGCACAACTTATGAAACCTAATAATAAGTTTTGTGCCAAGGATATCACACATTTTAGTGTCAACAAAAACAAAATAATAATTTAGTTTATGTTATTCAAAACAAATACAAAGACCAATACCCAGTTCTTATTTATAATTGTTATAGGAATGATTTTTATAATACCTATCACTATCCATATTATTTAGTCAAAATAGTAAGAAATTTCCGAATCAGTTTAAAAAATATAAACACAATATAATCAGTAAAAGGGTGTAAACATTCCATATAGATGAGACAAATAATGAAAATGATAGATTACCTAAGCAACATGGAAACAAGATTCAAATATTGGAGGTCTCAACTAGGCTCCCCTCACCAAAGAGGTATGTCTGTCCCCCAAAAGTTAACTTTTAGCATATAGGTCTAAAGGTGAGATGATTTGAGAATACAAAATTTAGTCATCGCCCTTCCACTTCTAATTTGTGTTTAAAAGTTGGAGGAATTCAAGATTTCTTCCCGTGAATTTGATCACAAACTGTTTATCAATTTCTAGAAACCACAAAATTCTTATGTGACCATAATTGTTGCTACCGAAAGCATCTTAAATCAGTTTTATTTTCTGAAATAGTAAGTAAGCATTAGTGCAGAAAAGAGGATTTGGAATTTCTATGGATACATGGGTTTTGAGACGTTTTGATAGATTTACGCTTCTGTAATGACATATAGCCGTGATATCTCAAAGTAGCTAATAGGAGCCCGCTAACAGCGCTCTTTGTAATGCTGAATGAGGACGTCCCATGCCAAGCTCATAAATCATTTACCAAGACTATAGTATTTTATCACTATTTATTACGTTTTATAAACGTATATACAATTGTGAAACGTTATAAAGACCAAATTGTGGTATATAATGATCAATAAAAATAATATACAGAGACCTGGACAAAGCTGAATAAGAACGCAACGAAACAGTTAGAACGCTTCTCGGTGTCATGGTTTAATAGAAGTATGTAATACCTGTTCCGTTTAACGACAGATGCCTCCCTTGAAGAAGTGGTTCGTTGGCTAGGGACAGACTACTAAAGGGGAGAGGAGGAGAGAGAGAACATGACCTTACCATCCACCTGAGTGATTTTACTCCGAATTTTCATTATTACTCAACTTGAATTAATCAACTCATCAATATATTAATCTTCAATGGCCACAATTAAAATTGATCAACCCAATTTAACCAAGTTATCCTCGGTTAACTGAAGGGAGTTATAAGGATAACCATGTAAATTATTCAATAGATTCCAGACATTTTTTCTCTTGTCCATTCTCTACAACCATGTAAATTGTTCAATAGATTCATTTTCTTTCACTTTAAGTAAATTTCCTTACGATTAAATTTCATACATACCGTCCCCTCATAATAACCCAACCAGCATATTCTTAAGTGAAGTAGCGCCTGACCTTAAGTAGAAGGTGCACTTCATACAAAATGGTCCTCCAGGCCAGATAATTTTTTTAAAAATAATTCGATTTCAAAATTACTATCTGATCAAAAAATAAAAAATATGAATTCAAAACCTTATCTGTAATATGTTTACTTGGACAAGAGAACAGCTATTTCAGTAGCAGCCAGTTTGATCATGATTAATTATTTAGTGTTATGAGTCTAGTTCATAATTTAATATCAACAATATATATGAATAATGTTTCACATTATAACATAGCACAAAATTATGTTCCTTTATACTTTGTTTGATTTCATTAAAACGTGATTATTTGCTGTCGAAAGACAATACATTGTTAATAACTTAACTTGTAACTTCAAATTAACAATAAATTCAGTCATTCGGGTGGACAAATTTCATTAATATACCACATAGTTCTTTTTTATTGTGTATCGTGTTAAGTATCCAAATGTGTATCGTGTTTTAAGCACAGAGATTGGCCAATTGACTTGAATGAATTTATTGCCTATTACATAATCTATTGGCTGATGCTTATTTCAAATCATTGATAAATCATAGTTTATTTATATATAAGAAGATGGTCCGGGTTGCGGTCAAAAGAGAAACAAAAATAGTTTACAACTATTTATTTTCCGACGTTTCGCCCCACTTTGCAGGGCTTCATCCGGGCTAAAAAGATACAATAAATGTAAACTATTTTTGTTTCTCTTTTGACCGCAACCCGGACCATCTTCTTATGTATCAATTTTTACGGTCAGCTATATATACATAGTTTATTTAATTACAAGCATTTGCAAGCGATCAATCTAAATTAACTTTATTAATTCGGTGTTAAATCAACATAGCATAACTTGACAAGTCCTAAGGAATACCTACAATCTTTCTCGAAATTCTCTAATTGAGCTATCTATGGAATGAGAAACACCTTCACTACACCAATCCAAAGAGGTAAAACTATCCTGATCGTCTAGGAACGGCAACTTGAACAAAACATCATTACCCTTTCATTCACTGGGTGACGTCACTCTACTTGGCTCTTTTGCTGGCGTTTCATCGCTCTTTTTTGTTCAAATATTTCTGCTATTAATTTTTGCTCTATAAAATATATATTAAGTACAATTTCTTGGATGCATGTAGATATTCATCAAGTTTGATTGTCTGCCAGGTGTGTTCATAATTTCATAAAGATAAGCTGCTACCACTCCATAAGCCCTTCAGTACTCAATCATAGGTGAACAAAAATAGATAAATATCTTATTCTTCTCCTATTCCTGTCTCAGGAATCAGAAATCAGTGTTTTTATTTCTCTCTATCTCTCCTTCTCTCTCTCTATCCCTATGTTCGGGGGATTCTTCGCATTGAAAGTAAAATTTTCTTTCAATTAAATTTCTTGCATATAATCTACACATAATGACCCAACGAGCACATCCTAAAGTGGAGTATAGCCGCAGGCCGTAAGTTGAAGGTGATCTTCATACAATACCACTGTCTAGCTGAGGCTTAAATTAAAGCTTTTCTGAGTCGCTTCGGGGCTATACCATGTTGTCTTTACTTGAGGAGCAGGTATTTATGTATTTATTACTTCCTCATTCTTCAACCTTTCTTTTCCTTCTCCAAGAACTTATGGGACCAGTTCGCCTCAGGCTTGTTAGTAGCGAGGTCTGGAGAAAAGTGCCAAGGGTTGTCTGGATGGCGGTTTTCTCCCAAGATTTTTTTTGGTGTGAGAAAGTATTTTTTAATAATTAATTTGTTTGGGATTTCTGTGCTTAATATTTCTTTATACTTTGTACCAAGTAAGATTATTTGCTAAATGCACTCTCCATTTTTATCCCATTAGAAACTTTTCGAAAAAAACATTGGTTTGAAAACACACCTTGATTCATTTTATACGTATTTACCAAACACGCTGTGGATTTTTATAATAAATTGCTAAAGAAAAAAGTACAACTAAATACAAATTTTGTAACAACTAAAGGTACAATTAATAAAATGTAGATTTATGTCAATGTGCCGACATTTATAGGACGCTCGTCATGAAATACGGAAATAAATCGAATAATGTGATAACACCTAAACAATCTATTCCATCCCCAATACCAAGAATTGAAGGGGAAAACAAATTAACATGTTTTAATTTCCTTTCTACTTTTAGTCCATCCGACCTTTTGTAGGGTGTTTGTGAGGTCTGAAATAAAACAGCTGTATCTATTCACTACAACTTTTTCCGATTTTAATGGGATAGGCTTCGAAAATTCCATGCTAAAAGTAGCACAAATCAAATATCAGTTGTGGTTTGTCAGTTACACCCAGTTTTGGTAAAAGCACAATATAAAAATTTGATAAATTCCTAAAACAAGATTTTGGGCTCATCTTTGCTTTTTAAATTAAAACAATAGCAAGAGCTTCAACACAACTCAACTAATTTACACGCCACATAGGAGTAGTTAAGAAATCTATAAAATTCAACGAACGGAATAAAACGGACTTAATTAAATAAATTAGAACAGGAGATATAAAATAAAACTTTTGAAATGATTTTCTTTTTTTGAAAGAACTATTTCGTCCATACAAGGGCATTAGGTCTAAATGTTGTTAATATTATTGTCTAATGCTGTAAATAGGTGGAAAGAGCTTATATTCAGATTCAATCGGTTGGGGTAACATAGAATTTGAATAAAATCCAGAGGAACGATTATATCAACAGTGGACAACAGCAAAAAAAAAATCCAATAAATCACGTTCAAAAAATTTTAATTTCATAGATGAGTGGTATTTAAGGGTTTTGGAAGACGTTAAAAACGAATATGATTTGGTTTTTCCTAAAAAAAGATTTATTGGCCTACTTTACTTGAAGCCTATTTAAGGCATTTTGGTTTGTTGTAATTACAAAATCATATAATGGTATCAGAAATATTTTTCCTATTCTTCAGAATGAAACAAATCGGTTAGTTTGTAATATTCTTGAAAAAAAAGTATACTTTCCGAGTTATGTGTCAATAAAGTTTAATTTTGTTCAAAACTTTTTTCTACCGGATAAATCCAGGATTTCAGTAGCTATGAACCTTCTCAGGACTGAACAGAACATTTAGAAAGAAAAAAAAAACAGTTTGTAAATCGGTTAAGAAATTTCAGAGATCTTAAATAAGTAACAAACGAACATTACATTTTTTATTTTTTTATATTTTTTATGTTTAATCACGTACAAGTTTCCAAATTACAATTGTTGAGTCTTCAAACGACAATGTACCATTTATATCCTATGTTATTATTTATGATTAGGTTATTTTACTTCATGTATAATTAATTCGATTATGCAGATTGTCATTGATTACTTTGGATAATCGAGGCACTATCTTTACAAACATCGTATTATCTTTTCAAACATCAAATTTGCAAATGCTTGTATACATTGCTTTATTTTTTCTTTCCTTCCAATTGCCTGAAATAATGTTGAACAGGTGGACAGAAATAAAATATTTTTAATGTTTTTATTAGTTACGGTTTTATAACATTTCAAACCTTCAAACTATTCAATTTCCTTATTTGCCTCTAACAATAAGTTGATTATTTTGTTTTTCTAGTATTTGTGTCTCCGTTGTCATCAACGATGTGATTTCTGTGTTACTTCATTTACTTGCTAACTTCAAAATGAATAAGCAATATGTAAGTATTGATATCTTAAAGGAAGATTTTATTTATGTTTTATTTTTATCTAAGATATTGAGCAATGTGGATTTGTTCAAACTTTTTAATTTATTTTTTATAAACTAAATCGTCTTTTCATTCATTTTAACTTTGAAAATGAGATTAAAGATATCCTTTCGAAAGTTTCTCTTGGATTTTTAATATTTCACCTTGTAATGTAAATAAAAAAATTATCTGAATTTAATATAAATTTTGTGGGACAATCCAAAGCTACTGGAAGGCTAACCAGAAACTATGTGGCCAAGGTTACCTACTAGTCTGGGAACGTGCAATTTTATACCTACGTCATAAGCAGCAGAAGGTTTGGTTAGTGGATTTGGAAGTCTGATCATCTAATTTAAAGAAAAAATCGTCCTATATTCTTAGTCCAGGACACAGGTTATATAGTAGATAATATATAAAATTTGGGAAATCATTACATACCACACTGAGAATTTGATTATACTATTACTTGACAGAAATACTTTTCATAAAAAAATTTTTTTCTACAAATCGGGTTTATGGTTGGTTAATATATATGGTGTTTAGTAATAATAACTCTTATGTCAAAAGGTTTTAGCCTGAATGTTACGAAATTGTACAGGGTAAAGTCATCCATGGGGATTTTATTAGCACTAAATCTTCCTATGACTAAAGGAATCATATAGAAAAAAAACAGCACGTAAATTGGTCCAGTAATTAAAACGTTTACTGTCAAAGATTCGACCATTCCCTTTTATATGTATAGACTAACTGACCTGGCAATGCTTCGCTATTGCTATATTTGAGGATGTACATAGATATAATAAACACAATTGATAGTTTGATATAAATTATTGAATTTAGTTAAATTAAACATCTACGTATTCTTTTTTTTGTGAATACTTTATTATTATGATTTGGCAGAATGAATTGAACAATATATTGATTCATTGACATTCGTTTTTAGCATATCTGTGATTCCACGATTTTCATAATTTAGAGTAGACATTCAGCTTTGCAACGATTCTATTAAGGTAGGATTTGGAAAAATACAAAGGAGTTAAGAATTATTATATGAACAATAGTCACCGGAAGAAAAAAAAAAACCATCTGTATAAATGAACCCTGAGCCACATTATGTTTTTATAATTTTTCGTAAATATAATATAGTTTAATAGAATCAGTAATGCTGTTTTCTTATTTCTCGGATATATAATATAGAAAGAGATGAATCTATAGGTGTACAATAACAGTGAAAAAAGCTTATACTTTCTGAGCTTCAAAAAGCTTATACTTTATAATCTTCAAAAATGGTTATACTTTCTGAGCTCCAAAAACGCTTAATTTTGTTCATAACTTTATTTCTACTTGAGGATACAGGGATTTCATTATCCCATGGCGAAAGGGAACATTTTGAAAAAAACAAAACAAAAAAAAACACGTTAAGCGGTCCAGTAATTCAAAAGTCTATAGTGGAGAAACGTTCGACAATGCTCTTATATATAGATTTATAAAAAAACTATTGTAGTAACGTTACTATAATAACGTTTATGTTTCCTCTTATTAAGAAGACGTATATATATTTTTGTTAAGCCCAAAGGAAGAAAATTATGTTTATGGTGAAAACGCAGAGGAAGATTTTGAAACTTCAAGGATAGCGGATGTACAAATTAAGTAAATCGCCAAGGACATTGATGGAGAGGTCATTTACATTCAAATTATTCTAGGAAATCAGAAGAAATGCCGCTGTTTGCCTACGTAAACGAGAATGTTGTTTTTAACATCGTACTAATAACAATTATGAGTTAATATAGTTGGCTGGTAATATGACATAAAACAGAAATAAATAAAAAAAAATTCAAATAATGGAGAGGTGAAAAAATACTACGTAATAAAATATATTTATAGTGATTTACGTTTAAACCTCTAATTTGTTTGTTATTTTATTATTATTTTTTTAAATATTGAGTTATTACACGAACGATAAACATTTGTCATTCAGTAAATTGTCATATAAAAATATACAATTTATCCAAAGCAACCTGAAACTAGGTGAAATACGAGAACTGTATCAGGATGTGATATGAAAATATTTATCGACAATAACAATGAATTTGAAGAATCACTAGCATGATAGTGTTATTTACCTCTTTTGGCTCCTGGTACATCGCTGTCAGTTCTGCAATAAATGAACTACGTGCTGAGAGAACATTAATAGCTAATTTTTACTAGATTTCTAATAACATAATATATCTAGTCAACAGAAGATTTATTTTTCACTATGTTTGTTTTGAAAATAAATAATTAAAAATACTAAGCTGGGTTAGAAACTACTTTTTATATAATTATAATTTATTTATTGTTATTTACAACTGTATAAAATATATGCAACAAGTAAATTTGCTGTAGGTGACTTAGTGACATGATACAAACATGTGGAGAATCTACCCATTGATAGAACTCCATCTAATACTTTTATTTCCTTAAAATGTTTGATGTCTTTTTTTAATATACAGAATTGTTATAAATTAGTTTCCTTACCGTTTCGGTATAATGACGAATTTGTATTTCATTCAGTCCCGTAGTAGCAGTATTTTTACAAAATGGGGAGTTCAGTAATATGGAAACCAACTTCCACAATGACATTAATATAAATATTATTTTAAATTATACAATATATGTAATGGCTCCGTGGACAAAAAACCTTCTCGCAAAATGGTCTCTGTGTGTGCGTAGCTCAAAAACAAAAAGTCGAACGAAACTAATATTACATATTTAAGGGGGGCATTAACCTAGGATGTGACAGCAATTTTTTTTTAAAATCGACTGACTTAATAGAATCGATTGTTTACGTTTTTTCGATTTTCTTGAAAACGATATTGATTAAGTTACCATTGTCAATATAAAATCAAATGATCTTTACTATTGCCTAAGTGACGTCCTCATTGAAATAGTGTGATAGAGCTTTAGTAACGAGTTTTAAAAAATATATCTTAAAAGTAATCTTAATTTCTTTTTATTTAAAATAAATAACCATTCTGATCGTCAGAAATACAAAATAATAGGGTAACTAGAAAATATTTAAAAAATTGATAAATATAAAGGAGGAAAACGAAAAAATAAAGACAGGCTCGAATCGGAAAAAAAAACCAGACAACACGTGTTCTCCCGGGTTATTGGGGATATGTTTACGACTTCGTTAGATTTTGTTATACTGCTGTATTCTTAGCAGGAAAAGAGTTTATATTCGTTATTTACATCTCAAGAACTCTAAATATGTATTTTTGTAGCCACAGAAAAATAAATATGTTTTATATTTATAACTACAAGATATCATCAATCATCAAGAAATTTAAATATTTACTACGTAGATAACTTTAAATAAAAAAGCTATAGATTCATGTGTGTACATGTAAATTTTAAAATGGGACATAAAAAAAAATGCTATACATAAAACGATAGCTAAAAAAACAGAAACAACAACACATGATAAACAAAAAAAAGTTAAAATAAAATGAATATCCAGCAAGCTGATTAAATTGAATTTGTCTTATTTAAATCAAAGTAATTTGTTTTTAAATTTAACAGGCTGTATGTTAAGAAAAGTGGAAAAGTAATACTAATTATCTGTTTTATTTTATTTGATTGGTTATATTACAAATTTTGTCTTCAAAATTAAATATTCAGGTTATGAGTTGTGTGGGTAGGTATTTTTTTTTCTAACTATCATGGGACAATGACTTGTTCGCCGAAAATATTTACATGGGTATTGCCCTCTTTTCCTTAAATTTGGAATGGTAAATCCTAACTTTAGTCTTTTATTTCATATTTTACAATTGAAGTAACCAGAGAAAATTTTCAATACAAGAGTTTAGAACGCTGATTCTCCCACATGAGGAATGCATTTGTAAGCGCAGGGTATGGTAACTGCAAGGATAAAAAAAATAATGTTATTTTAATATTGTTAATTGTTCAATTAAATGGATTTCTGTGAGGTCGACCATGAACATACGTAAAAGCTTTCCGAGTTCTTTTTCTGTAAATTCAGCAGTAGCAATTGAAGAAGCGTTACACTTAAATATTATATTATATTCCCAAATAAAATTGTATATGTGTGTGTATAATGTGTGTTCTTAAAATTTTCTCTAATTAGTTATAATTATATATATCTACTTTTATATTTTAGTGATCGTAATGCATTAATTTCTAATATTTTCTGTCAGGTGCAATACGTACTTTACTACGTACTTCTATTATCTTGCATTTTATATTATTTTGTCCTTTATTATTTTGAATATTTTCTGTTTTTTTTTTGCCAAGACTCCCATTGGAGTCCTATACTGCCTAACCATGGTTAATAGTGAAAGTTTTTAATTTCGTGTGACCGCCACACAATGAAAAAAGTCAACGCTCCAGGCCGGATTAGAACCGGCACCGCCAATAGACATCAAATTGTTAAGAATATGTCTTAACCACTAAGCTATGGGTGGTCCTTCTGTTATTTTATTACTTCTATTATTTTTTTCTAATAAAAACATCTGTAGTACATACTTGTTTTTTTTTTATTTTCATAATTTGTATAATTTTTGAATAATTGTGAACGTAATAAATAATGCGTAAAATCAAATTAGTAGTGAAGGAGATCATAGAGAGTTAGTCCAATATTTTTGGCTTCTGATATCACTTCTTGTATTTTTTTTTTAATATTTATTTATTGCTATTTACAACTGTACATTATAATACATTTAGTAAATCTGATCTAAGTTAAATTGGAGTGTTACAGCCGTGTAGAGAAACTACCCATTGGTAGCACTCTAATGACATTTTACATTAGCTGGTCTCTTGGCCATCTTCTTTTCAGGGGCCTCGGAGGATTGTCAGGAATGGAAGAGGATGCAAGGTTAGAAACTATGGGGTTTGAGTGGTTAGAGAGTTTATAATGGAAGGAGTGATATCAGGTTCGGGCTAGATCGGTTACATAGGGAACATTAAGGTCTTTGTATGATGTATGATTTTATTTGTAACAAAGTAAGGAGCATTGTGGATTTTACGAATGATTTTGGATACGAGAGGAATTCGAAGGTTTAGTGGAGCCCCAAAGCTCAACTCTATATGTCCAGATTGGCCTTATTACAGTTATGTAGATCAGTATTTTGTAATGTGTTGGAAGTTTAGAACGTTTGTCTAGTAAGTGCTGTAATAGTCGAAATCGACGCGCAGTTTCCTGTCTTTTCAGTCTTGTGTGAGGATTCCAGGTTAGTCGTTTGTCCACATGTAGTCCAAGGTTGCGGATCTGTTCGACAGAGGTAAGAGTAACATTATTAAATGGAACTGTAGGGCAGTCGGTAGGTTTGCGACTTCTTGTATTTAAAGCTGGAATTCAGTGCTGGTACTTTTTATAAGCAATTTTATCTCTAGGATCCTTGCCACGAATAAAATTATATTTTGTCTAATTGTTCATCCCTAAATTAAAATTAGACATTAAAACCATTTATATTGATTTTCATAAAGTCTCAATGTTTCTTTTGCGTACTCCTTAAATTCATAAATTTCACCTAAATTCTATTGCACCAACGAAAAATAACGGTATGAATGTTTTCGCAATTTTAATACATTTTAATGGTAACATAATTTCCCTAACTTCTATTTTAGCAGAGAATTAACAACCTTCAGCTTATAACAAATAATTAGAGAAAATACAATGATTCTTTGTTTTCGTTTCGAAGTGAAATTCTCATTGAATTCTAATTGCATGCAATGGAGGTCCACCTTTCGAGTTCAATGTCTCAAGCTAGTCTAATTTTAAAACAAACCAGTTCCATTTAAGTAGTAAATATTCAAAATTTGAATTTTATCATAATAAACTGGCTACCCACCAGTTTAACATTAATTAATATTTCAGTGATTTGGTCTTTGAAAAGATATATTGAATATAAATTATAGGTACTTTTAGAAATCAATTTCCTCCAATAATCTGTTATTATTTGAGTGTCCTCTGAGCTGAAGAGATTAAAACGACTATCATAATGATAATTAAGTTCAGAAATGTCTTGATTTTGAATATCATTAAAAACATTAAAAAAATGTTACTGATTTCTTTACACCTTCACAACTGATCAAAATCGTGTCCAGTACGAAAATTGGATTTACAGTCAGAATCCGTGACAAAACGTTACCCATAACAATGGTCCATACCATTTTCATTACCCAGTAAACATCCTATATACAAATAAACTTAAATGAAATTATTTTAAAACTATTATTAGTTCATATTTTTATTAAAATATAATTTCTGTGGGATACCTAGTTAATTAGACTCCATATACCAACAGAGTTGTTTTAAATAAATTTAAAAATGGAATAAAAGTCATCAGGCATCTCTTTTTGGGAAAAAAACAGCATAGCAAGCAATGAGGTGACCGTTCCGTTCTTCTGCTTTGTTTTATATTTATTTATCATTATATATATTATGTTTATAATTTTTATTTTTTCATGTCGGAACAGCCTAATAACATTCAATTTCCAGAAACACTTTGTAATTTGTGGGATGAATCATCTCTAATTTTAA
The DNA here is from genome assembly GCF_000696795.3 of Halyomorpha halys. NCBI lineage: Eukaryota > Metazoa > Arthropoda > Insecta > Hemiptera > Pentatomidae > Halyomorpha > Halyomorpha halys. The sequence continues at coordinate 358,120 of NW_027110043.1, read as the reverse complement.
GCGAAAAGTAATTATTAAACAAATACAATTATGAAAGCATAATAGCAATAGCATGAACATAGTTAAATAGTTATACTTAATAATTAGTTATAAAATAGACATTATAAATGAACCATGATATTTATTGATTGATTTAATTAATAATTACATAATATTGAAATGAAGTATATATGTTGATAGAAGAAAATTAAATTTTATTGACTCTGGAGAGCAGTGAATTAATTGTTAAATTAGGTATATAAAGAAAAAACAAAAATCCAAGATAAAGTGTAATGTGCTTATCTTACAGATTTATTTGTGTTAACTGACATTAGGTTAACCGTGTTTTATCTATGTATGCATTGTCATAAGTATTAAACCTCAATGTAATTTAAACAAAAAATAAAAACGAGAACCAAGATATTATTTAATAGGTGGAAGTGTGTAGAATAAATATTGAATTCAATGACCCCTAGCTAAAGTATTTAATGATGTACGAATCTCGGCAAGTCAAAACCGGTCTCTAAACGGACAATGTTGACGTCAGCAAGAACTTTTAACCCCCTATACCCTACACAGTTAGAAGTCAGCTACAGGTTCGATCATACAAGTTCATGGTTTGTTTATATTATTGATACAACTTATAGATTTTTCATAGTCTATAAACAATATATACCAAATAGAAAAATATTAATAACAACATTAGTGTTATGAACATCCTAATAATAAATGGATATATTTTTTTAAACATAATTTTGGAGAAAAGTATCTTTTATCCGACGAATACTATAGCTATTATTTTACTATATCTTTTTGCAGGGGATGGATTAGGTTTTGCTTCAAAGGCGCTGGAATTCTAAATTCTGGACAATAAAGTTGAGATCCGGTTTGAGGTGGAAAATATGTTTTCTATTTGTGGTGGTCATTACGCATTTTAATGGGTTCAAGGAAAAACCTGGAAATGAGACGTTAATACGACCACACCACTTATAAGTATGAACACTAATCATTGGATTAAGGCAGTGAGAAAAATAAAACAGGTTTTCATAATCTACAAACTGGAAGCAGTTCCCAGACTTATTTCGATTACTATTTCCTTTCAAAATATGATATTTAAATGGCTAAAGCGAAAAATGCATCAGAATTTGCAAAATATTCATTATCAGTCCAGTCAAAACAACTTCTTCGATTGAACGAAACTCCGTGAATCTGTTCAAGTTCTGCTAAAGCTAAAAATCTTTCCTGTGGTCTCTGATATTAACTTCCTAAGGCCACAGGAAATTTGGAAATGACAATTTATATTATAAACTAACCAAATTCTTTTCTTACTTGGAACATACTAGGCCGTTCTAACCGCCGCAAAGTGAAACCCACCAAATTAAACTAAATAAAAAACCTTTAAAACCTGATGTTTTTCCGCTATATGATTGTTAAAATTGGTTACTGTAAGGTTTTTATGTTAAGTTTGTAGAAGTAATGTTACGTAAAGTTCGTCTAGTTATTACAGAAAAGATAAATTATTTGAGGGAAAAAATCCAACATTTATTTAGCAGTGATATTATATTACTAAAGAGAATAAATACAATCCGTCACAAATTAAGGGTATTTAGAATTAGTGTTCAAATACTCATTCATACAATATATAGAAATAAAAGTAAAAAAAAAAAACAGTTACCAGAGAAAAAAATAATAACAATAGTGCTTACTGAATTAAAATAAATTAAAAATATAATAATATAGAAATATATAAATAAAATCAAATAATATCATGGTTTGTATAAATAAAAATATGAATCTATATAAAAAATATAACAAACTAAAACTAATCATATAATGAAAATAAAATAAAATAATTTATGTACAAGCAAAAAAAATTAAAGTTAAGTAGCAATAAAATAAAAACACATTCGCACCTATATGCAATATTTCCATTCTGCAGGGGAACTCGTTCATTGTTCCATTAACCAGACTGAGCGGACTGGATACGTCTGATGTTAGAACATTTTTGCTGTCCCCTACAGTTCAATTCTGCAGTTCCAGGCCGGTTTCCCTATTGTCTTGTAGATCAATAATATATTTTCAGTTAAAAGATGAGAAATTATTTTCAGTAATCAATATATCTGAACTCCAAAACGTCGGTTAAGTTTTTGTTTTTAAGTTTGGTGTGTGGGTTGTCTTGTCTAGTAGAAAACCAAGACACTGGACTATCTCAGAGAAGGGAACTACAATCGAGTTAAAATGGATTGGCAAGCAGCATCTGGGATGAAGAGTGAATGTGGCACTGCTCAATTAGGGAAAGATGTCTTTGAAAGTTAAAGGATGGCAATTCGATGTTTAAATGGGAGGAAAGGATGGGGTATCGTCAGCTAAGGTTGCAACTTAGGGAATACACACAATAACACCTATATTATGTGTATTGTTATGTCAGACCAAATTCAAAAGTTTGGGTACCGTTGAAAATATGACTTTTCTAATTACTATAAAGTTTACATTTTAGAAAATTTTAAGTCGCATTAAACACTGCTGAGTACACTCACAAATTACCTTAAGTTATAGACTCTTGAACCTGACCAATCACTTGGTCTATAACCCCTTCATGTTTGATTTATCTCTTATCATTATTGATGTATTGTTTCATTTATTTTTAATAAATATTCTATTTTGAAATAATTAAATATGCTTTAATAAAGCAGATTTAAAATAATGCTTTAAATTTTGCAATAAGACATCTTATGCATGTTTACTTTAAATTATAACTGCGATTACAAATATAAAAACAAACTTTCCTTTGTGCTATGATTTTGAGATTTATAAAAAATATTTTACAATATTTAGCCAGAAAATCCTTGATGCTACAATCATAGTTTGCACTTCTGAGGTAGTCTTTCTCAGCAAGATGATCCATTCATCTTACAGTTATACTCTGTTACCAGTCTGTACTGAAGTAAAGGACATCAATTTGCTAAGATTGCACTCGGCTTTCTATTGCTTCACTAATAACCTGAAACAATTTTGCTATGATTAGATGTCAGCTTATTTTAGCAACAAAATTATATAAGCTATACTTTTAAGCTTGCACTTTTCTATAACTTCTCCATTGTTGGGAATGATAAATGAAGATACAAGAATATGATATGCCATATGGTGTAAATTTTCCAGAAGAGCAGATTTGAAAAATTCAACAATTCTTGTTGAATTTTTTATATTTCTCATTTTTCATAATATTATAAATGAATATGTGAAATCATAGTGATGTATAGCCTAATTCAATTAATAACTTTATATAGAAAGTAAGGAGCATTTCGCACAACATTCTAATTTCTTCAGAGCTGTAGCTTCTTCCTTTCTTACTCTAAGTAATTCATTTCTTTATCGAAATTAATTTAAATTGCCTATATAGATTTATATGGGAAACTTTTATATTTTTAATATGTATTTTAAAAGATCCTAAGGATTTGAATAAAACTAATTTGTATCTACTTTCACTGCTAAAGAGTTAAGGTCGGTGTCTCCCAAGGCAATGTTCTAGGTTCCATTCTCTATATTCTCTTATAGAAATACCTTCTTTGCAAGATACTGTAATCACATCATCTTATCCATAGGGACTTACCTTCCTCTAACTTTGTTTTTTCCTTTCAAGGCTATCTACTAAAAAATATATACAGGTCATCTGTACAGATTCATTATCAGTCCTACTCAGTTTAAAAAATATCTTCTCAACAAACACACTAAACCAAAATATTAATTATTTAATAAAGCCTGCCAATAAAAACGGTATTTCTGTGTTCTTCGCTTGTGTCCCTGGGCACTGCGGAATAACCGGTAACAAACTGGCTGATCAGGCAGCAAATATTGCGTTTTCTGAAGGGATTCCACATCGCGGAGTGCCTGTTGATGACTTCATTGCCCTCATTAAACAGAGAATTGAATTGATATGGCATTAAATGTGGGCAAATGTTACTGACAATAAATTGTGAGAAATTAGAAGTGATGTTTCCCTTTGGATATCATCCACTAGAAATGCGCGCGACGAGGTAATGTTGACGCACCTTCGAAGAGGTCATTCGCGCCCACGATTACCTTATTGCCCGCGATTCTCCATCTGCATGCCAGACTTGCGAAACGTGACCTACCGTAAAACACATCCTAATCGAAGGCCAAGCATACGACTCTATCAAATCTTTGTATGAGTTACCAGCAGTTCTCCATTCAATATTGCAGGATAACAAACAGACTGTAGATAAACATATCGAATTTCTGAATCACTCAAAACTTTACCATAAAATTTTACCACAAGTTCCTATTTTTCAATACTCATAAATTCATTTAAATTAGGCAATGAAGACAAAACTCAGAAATTAAGACAATAAGGACTATTAAAAATTTCAGAGATTAAGGAAATAAAGTCTAATAAAAATTTCGGAAATTATGGTAATAATGACCGCGAAGTGGTTGATACCTTAAAATAATAATAATAATAATAAAGGTGATTTTATAGAATTAATTTTAATTCTCCCATCTTGACATCATTCTTTAAGGGTTTTGATGAGGGAACAAGACTTTAAGATAAAACTGATGGGCCATTATTCACTGATAGCACATAGGAGTATGTATCATCGGCATAAAATAATATTGAATTAAAAAAAAAATTATCATAATAACTAAATAAATAATTACCTCTTCTGTCAACCAGAGTAATAATTAACCCTAGAAGAAAAAAGAAAAAAGAAACGTAATAATATTGGATTGTATCTTTTTTTTCTGGGATTAATAAGTGACTTTTTAAATCATTAAATTGATTTGGAAAAAAACTAAAAAAACAAGGAAAACGGCCTCAGGAAATAGTTTTCATCGTCATTGCAGGAACCAGAATTCGTCCTTGTTTGAGTCGTAAGCGAGCAGCGGTCAGAAGAGGTCGCCAGTGTTCAGACTCGCTTCCATACACACAGACGCACAAGCGGCAGCCTCAAAGGCAACCAGAGAGGATATTCTATTTAATCATCTAGTTACGAATTGACTACTTACTGGAAAGGGGTGAGTAATAAAATACAAAATTGTCACTTAATGATTTTACAAAGAAATAAAAATAATTTATGTATTAAATATTTTAGTAATATCAATAGAACAAAAAAGATTCTATACTGGCTACTATGTTCTAGATTTTTCTATGATTGTCTCGTTACTATACAGAAACATAAGAAATTGATTAATCATATTTATAACTTTAACAACAAAGAGAATGATCGATTTTATGAAAATAAAACTATTTGTTTCTGAATTCCAAAATGTGTCGGTATAAATCAACAAAAACTTATAGTCTTATGAATACTGCATCTATAGAGATACTTTTTTTTTTAGTGTATTTATTGAATATATAAAATTTCCTTTTTGAATTTTTTTTTTTAACATTATTCCATAACTTACTTGGAAAGACAAGCATCAAACATAAGCCAATAACCAAAAAAATCGAAACAATAAATAGCTGATTTTCCTATTTTGTTTCTCTGAATCCTGGCAAAAGCATTTAGAACCTTTTCAAAGATAGGTTATGATTTAGCAATAAAATCTGTAAATAATAAGATGCACTTATCTAGCTCTGTCCTTGGTCAACTTCATCTAAAATTAATAATTAATTTCGTGAAATTAGAAATTTATTACACAAGTCGAATTCTGACATTGAACAATTTTCTCCGTTCATAGGCATCTTTAATTTGGATCTTTGCCTCTTTTGCAAGAGGTATTCATAAAAATATATTTGAAAGTTTTTCTTGCATACAATTTTATAACTTAATCCTACAATAGTATGACAACTTATACCTGCGATATAGAATTAAAATAATACACTAACGTTTCTATATTACCAGAATTTATCCTAAAATGTAAAATTCTTAAATATTAATTATGTATTTATTAAATATTAAAATGTTAAATTATTTCCACATTTTAAAATATTTGTTTTAACTAGCTTATTTTCTTTTCTTTATATACATAGTTATATTATAACGAAAACATTCGAATGTTATAATCCAACCCATCATACAATTATAAAATCCCTGTTCGGACATTTGAGCTAGTAATGGTAAGCTGATTTCCATGGAATTCTCAATAATTGTGCAGGATGGTCCCATATCATTTTCCCATCCCATTGTTCTAAAAGAATTTAGGACTATTCTCTATTCGCTAATCTCCTTACTACTACGCATGCGCAAACGAATTTTCCTTGAAACCTGTATTTGAATCGCTGAATGTTAGTAATTAGTTACGGGTCTCGTTCCCATTAATTTGAAGTATATTAATCTACTTCTTTACCCTGTCCTGTTTTATATATCGCATCGTTGGATGTGGCAAGGAATGTTTTTTGGGAGGTTAGAAGATATTAAAATATGGTTTTAACTTAGCAGTTTCAGAGTATTAAAGTTTCCCGGAGATCGGTCCTTTTAACATGTAACTAAACGGGGCAATGTGAAGGATATAAAGAGAAAAACATCTAACTCTTTCAAAATCTTTATTCAAACTACTTCTTCAAACAACGATTAAATGAAGTAAAGGTGATACCAGATTTTCAAGTCTTATAAAGTATTTTTGAAGAACCAGTAGAACTTATCTCAACTATTATGCATAGAAGGGAGTCGCCAGAAGAAGAAGAAATAGAAATATGAAAGTGAAATACGAAGTTAAAATTTATTCTGTTTAGAAAAAAACTTATATATATTTAGCCACTTAGTTAGAATTAATATATTATTAAAATATTGTTTAAAGAATTTTTTTTATTACAATACAGACAGTTTTTATTTTTAACTTCAAAACCCTAAACCTTGCCAATTTTAAGAGGAAAAATAACACGAAATTTTCCTGAGGACATGGATTATTCAAACTCCAAGTTTTTATTCACGTAGAATTTTAATATGGTGAAATAATAATTTTTTTTTATTTACCGAATATATTTCGTTAAAAGAAGATAATTTTTTCCCCTTCCCGAAAGTCGGTTCTAGCGGTGGACTGTTAATTTTTCTTTGAGCGTTTCATTTCAAGAACTTCAGATTTGGTCCAAAGTGGAAGAAAAGTTGTGGGTTTGCCTAAAAATGATCCAGTAGCAATATTAACAAATTCCATCCCCAACTTTTGCATATTTATGGGCAAAGGTATTTTCCTTAAAACACCTATATTTCAAAAATTGTCCCAAAACCCAAGGTTGAACTTTGGGTATGACTAAAGAAAAAAAAACATAAAATTGAAACGACAAACCTAAATGTAGGTAGTTACATCCCTATCTATTAGAAATAGATAGGAAGCTATGCTGGCCCATGTACTTGGCAAACGTTTTCCTTCCTGACTACGTTTTCATTACCGTCGTTTACGAAAGCTTAAACTTATTTTCTTAGGACCAACTTTCAAAAACGGCTGGCCCAGTTCGGCCCAAATTTGGAGGGTCGTGAGGGATCATTGTAAGATGAACCTATATTTATTTTATAAGATTCCATTTACTACTTCTACCAAACTTGTTTCCATATTTAAGAGACGGCTTCTCCGATTCGGTTAAAATTTGAAGGAAAGTTGGAAATTAATACTGAGATTGTGTAGTGCAAAGTTTTGCGAATTCAATCCCTTAATTTCGTTTACGCATCCGTAAATATATTTTTCGTAATGCCTATATTTTGAAAACGGCATGTCCGATTTGGTCTAAATTTGGAGAGGAGTCAGGAATTAGGGTTGGCATTGAAATTAAATGGAATAGAAATTTTTGAAATTTCCATTTCCTGCTTTCAATTAAGCATGTGCTAACATATTTTTCTCGACACAGCTATATTTTTAAAAGGACAGGGGTGGCCAATTTAGCTTGTAAGAAAAATGTAGAAGATTGGTGCGGACATGACCTACTACTTGGGCTTAAGAACGCGAAAAAAATAATTATCCTGGATACAGCTAAGTTTCAAAATAGCTGATGACGTAGATTTTATTCTCAAAGGAATAATTACTATACTTGAATAAACGTAACTACGTGAATAATTGAAACATACAGAACAATGACAATTGATAGAAAAATAAATTTTGAAAAATTAAAATATGGGGGTTGTTAAGAAAAATGAAATATGGAATATTCTATAAGATATCTTTAACTGAAGTGAAACTAAAAATAAAAGAAGAGAGAGGAGTGCGAAATGAAACCCTTGAAGCAAACTCAAAGACTGGCCTATTTGCGGAGTCTGTCTGTCTATATATATATATATATATATATATATGTATATATTCGGTCGGTCAGCTGTTCTACTTGGTCCGTTACTTATACTAACTCACAGAAATATGTTATTTTTACCTTACCACTCAATATAATTTTCTATCAAACGTGGTTCTGAGACGTTCTGGTAGTTGAGTTGTTCATGAATTATTCAATAAACTTGTTATGCGGCCCATATATGACCACCTTAGATGGTTGCTAACTTAATTGCCGTAATTACTGATGATTGCACAATTCTGTCCTTTCTGATACGCATACAGGTAGAAAAATTATTCACGACATTATCCTGTAATTAAAGCTTGTACCTTTTCATTTCTAACATCTAAAAACAAATTTTAATTGTTCTTTTGTATGTTTACATGTATACTGTCTGTAAACAACGACCCTACTAATGGATCAAAAACTCTACAGACACACATAACATCCATTGAAGAATGGTGTCAAAACTGGAGAAACAAAATAAAGCCAGACAAATCCCACCAGATCACCTTTATTCTCCGTCGTAAACCTCTACCCTACTTCCCTACAGTATCCTTTTTAAATTCGCCACAACGACTGTTGAACAGATTCGATACTTACTCTTGACTCCATCTTGACAACAGACTTACTTGGAATCCACATACAAGACTGAAACGACAAGAAACTGCTCGTAGATTTCGATTGCTACATCTTGACAAACGCTATAAACTTCCCACTCACTACATAAAATTATTGTACACTATGATAATCAGACCAATTTGAACATATGGAATTGAGCTCTAGGGCTCTACCAAACCATCAAATTCCTCCCTCATCCAATCCTTACAATCCAAAATCATACGTAAAATCCTTGATGATCCTTATTACGTTACAAATAAACTCATCCACAAAGACCTTAACATCCCATTTGTTGCAGATTAGGCTCAAAACAGATAATCGTCTTTTCATTCCAAACTTTATCCATCGTAACCCATTAATTCTTAATCTCTCATCCTTAACAATGCCTGATAATCTTCCAAGCCATCTGAAAAAAAGATGACCACGGGACCTTCTTATTTAAATTATTGCTTGAAGTACTGCCAATGGGTAGTTTCTTACCAAGATTTTCAAGTGTAAATGAAACATTTCACATATTTACTAATTGTATTTATTATTTTGTACAGTTCTAAATTACATAAAATAAATAAAAAAATCTTTGGAGTTTTCTGTTTCACATTGTGATTTCTAGTAATTGGACAAAATTTTAACGATTTCAAATAAATTGTATCATACATAATTATAATAAATTATACTATTATATAATGTAATGAACGTTATGTTATTATAAAGTTTTTTCAGTAAAAAAATCTAATTTAATTTGTTGCTAATATATAAAATTAAAGACTACATTGGATTGGCCGTTTCTTGGAGAAGACCAAAAACAAAATATAGTTCCTGTGACCTACAGGAACGGAGCACTAATCGTGAAAGTCAATCAGTATGTAAAATGATATAACGACTTTATATTCGCGGAAACAGGAAAGGTTCCTGAAGAAAATGGATCAAGGAATTAAAGCTAAAGCCACATTCTAATTGGGACCATATTTTTATGCAGCAAAAACCCCCAGAATATGCCACGTAATATGCATTAAAAACCTATAAAATATGCCAAAAAATATAAGATATGTTACTAAAAAATCTTCAAATATCTATAGAGCAGCTAAAATATGCTAATATGTCTACAAAAAGGTTTCGTAAATAATGAAAGTACTCTAAGAAAGAGATTAAAATTAAAACAAAAATTATTTCAATTTTTTTTTTCATAAACCAAACTATACAAATAATTATAATAGCTAGTAAAATCATAATATGACACACTTTCTAAACTTTTTTGTACTTTCAGCTACTACAGTACTCTTATCTCACTTCAGCTATAATAAACCCATAATTTTATTCTTAGAGAATGAGCAAATGAAATTAATGAATAAAATAGATATTTCATTTGTTTAAGAATTATTTCGCTCAATAAAATTCCATTTCCTAATTCTGAAATGATAAGATCCTCAACAAATTCTAGAACCTTAGAAATTTCGTTTTAAACGCGCCAGAGTCTCACGCAAATTTTTTGTTTCATAGAATATTAAGCTACATTTCTGATGATATTACCATATAAATTTTCATAAAATGTTTAAGTAATGAGTTGTGTAAATTATATCTAGTTTAATAACAGAATATAGTTTCCACCATTACGCTTTTCTCTCGGAAATGTGCTATATATAAAAAGTAAAATAGCTTTTAGGAGAAGACAAAAAAGAAGAGAAAAATTTCAGCATAATGGGTTCACTCCTTTCGACTCTACAATTAATATAAAAACACATTTACCGCTTTTGCATATAGAGTGACCGGTAAACAGGTATATTCTAAATACAAACAAAATAAAAAGAAGGAAGAAGAAAATCAGTCTATCCATTCAAGAGATAATCGAGGCAATGACAGAACAATGACCGGAAATGCGTTTTTAAGACTCAAGGACCTCTGAAACGCATAGATTGAAACTGCACTTTTGAAAACTGTAAATCGATGTTATGTTCCGATTATAATTCTTTTTAAATATAAGTACGAAAGGAGAGCAACAGGATAAAATGTCCAATTTTCTGACACGAAGGATTTATATTAGGATTTATTTCTTTTTTCCTTTTGTTGAGAATTGAATTACTTTTCAACAAATGCTGAAAACCAGATGGACATTTTTGTGAAAATTGAGTTAAAGTGGTTTTATATGTCATGTAATCAGTTATGATTACTAAAGAATTTTACTAATTTTGAAATACTAATTTTATTCAGGAGATAATCAGTTCGCTATTTATTTGATCCCATGTTGAGAGTGCACTGCTAACTGAAATGTAAGATTTTAGTTTAAAAATTGGTCAAAGTGGTTTTACAAAAATTACATTCAAATCTTCTAAAACGATTAATATAAAATCATAGCTGGTGACGCCGCACAATGGTGCCAGAGTGAAAAATCGATTTTCGAAAGCGCTGATTTCGATTATCTATTTTGTGATTCTTATCCTATATACGCTACAGGATCTAGAAACAATATGTTTTTTTTTCCTGTTTCGAGGGTATTTTCATTAATTTAGCCCCACTCTAAGAATAATGGAAGTTTGACCAAATTATACACTACTCTAAGTGAGTAATATATAATTGTAAAAGAGGATGGAATACACTTCACATTGCCTACATCAACAATTTTGAAAAATGGATTCAATGATCGACCCAAAAAATTCCAGTTCTCAAAAAGAAACAGCAGAGATGACCATTGAAAACTATTCACAGTAGACTACATGTCATCCACGGTGCATAAGATTTTGTTGCATGATGCTGAAGAAGTGCATAAGTCGATTCTCTCGGTAGGAATATTGTCGAAAGAGGCATAAGAAACCGCAAATAAGGATTACAAGACTTTCAGAATCAGAAACTCGCAGAAAATGTCTTGTATATCTACCAACGAAGTGGTGTTCTATAAGCTACTGGAGACTTCGGATCCTTTTGTAAAGAACAAGAGAACCGACCCAAAGAAAAAAGACCTGGAAATCAGTGAGACATCTAAGGAACTGTTCATCTAATTTCCTTAAATTTGAAAATGTCTTTTCTATTTGAACAACCTTTGACTTTGAATCCCTAGTTTTATTATTTACAAAATTCTCCAGTCTTTTAAGCTTCCTTGAATTTTTAATGGTAAGAGTTATTTAATTGAAATTTTCACTCAATATACTCGTTTTGATGAGTACAACCAATTCCGAAAATTTCAGAAATTTTTATCGAACCAATTGGCTTTCATTTCCTCATTAGTTCTTTAATTATGTTACTAAAATACTGTTATATTTCAATAAAACATTTGAGCTACATGTATTTTTTTTCTGAGTCCAATGAGACCGGCCCCAGGTTTCTACGTTAATCCGTTCTCGTGATATTGACTGTTTTCTGCTTTTTAGCCATTTGGCACCAATGCGCGTCGGTCAAATTTGATTCTAAACTCCTCTTGCTTGTATTTGAAAAAAATATATATTATTTGAGTTATGCATAGATTAATTTTCCTTATCGTCAACATTGTTCCTGCTTTTTCTACTGGATGTATTTAATATGAAATTGTAAAGTTTTCTCCTTAAAACTTTGCAAGACTAAACGTTTCATCAGAACCGTTTTATGAGCTACATTCTATACACGAATACTCTTTTCGGTTATGGGTATAGCACCAAGGTATCGTAAAAAATCAATTCCAACAAAATAGATAAATTATTAAATCAGTCTATCGATTCCAAGACAATCGTGCCTCACACACATAGAAGTGCATCAGTGAAAATTTTTTTTTTACTAAAAAGAGTCCGAAACGTGGAAATCACATCGAAAATTTGATTCGATTACATAACATTGTTTCTAGCCATAGGTAAGTAGAAACACCAACCCACGCCTTTTGACCCGTTTACATTACGTTGTTTCTTGCCATATGTAAGAAAAAATGCCAAAAATTATGGAGAAAGAAATTCAGAAGGATATGTATGTTTTGTCTAAGAACTTGAAAATTACAGTTTTAATTGATTATTTTATGTTTCTTAAAAATGATTCTATTTTTTAAAAACTGACTATGAATCTTCAACCATTTGATGGAGTCGAGCAGTTATGGAAACAACTTTTTCATAAACTATTAGTTTTAATTACTGAATTTAATACCAGTAAGCACCCAGTAGTAATGCCATTCCAATGCTGATTGTCTACAATTTAGAATTGCTTAGTAATTCTTATGCTGAGGTAAATTATAAATTAAGTCACGGTCAAAACTAGTTAAGCCAGCAATCGGCTAATGACTAAGAGTTCATTGGCCCTTGACGCAACACTTATGAACTGTGATAGATTTATGCCAGACGAATTTATAGTTCAAATGTTAAATACTAGCACGTACATCAATAAAATTATCAAGTCCTTTTTAAAAAAAGAGAATATCAATTAATTCCTTAAATATTTTTTTTATTTATGCCAATTAGGGAATTCCACTACGATTTAACTACCGCAATAAATTATGACGTATATTAAGAAAGAAGTAACTACCTGAATTGAAAAAGACTGATTCATGCGATGAATAAGTAAGGAGATGTATAACATGTAGGTAATTAGAAGGACCGCTCACTCATTCCATGAGCTAATAAAATCATTTCGATTTTTTGTATTCATTCTCCATACCGAGGGCGATCTAGGGATAGATTAATCTATGTCTACTATTGATCCAATCTTAACTCCAAGGAATATCAGATTCCTATTAAAACCTTGGTCATGGATATCCAATTGGCATATAATTCTGTAAACAGAGTTGCGATATAGATACTAAAAATAAACTATGATCGACCTAAATTAAAATTTGTTCACTTAGTAAGCACGACAAAGGAGGAAAATGTACGTGTCTTGAGAATGCATTGTAAACACTCCAGATAATTTTCAATGGAAAAAGGAGTTTGACAGGATGATAGCTTCGCATGTCAGACATTTCACCTATTATTGGAGAAAACAATGAAAAATCTGATATTCACACAACCGAGGCCTTACTACACAAAACAATACAGGTTATTGGATTTTGCGGTCAGAGTTGGTCAGGTATCATTGAATGATTAATGGAATTACATCTTCATTTACATGCCTCAGTTGCACTATGATTACAATGTAGTTACAAAGATAACCGTTAAATGGTCTAAAATTAAAAAAAAAAGAAGTGGTTTTGGCAGATAATTACTCTGAAGTAATTGTAAGACGCAATTAATGTAATTGTGAAAATTAATTGCAATTCCTTTTATACAATAACTTCTTGATGATAAGTAATCGCAATAACTATTACTTTGAATTTTAGAAGAAAATAAAAAACTTCATCATAATGCAATTGGTAATTGCAATTACTTTGGCCCAATTTTAATTGGGGATCCACAATTACAGTAGTTCATTATGTAATTGCAAATAGAATTACAATTATTTCGAATTGTAATTGCATTTCTACAATTTCAATTACAATAATTTAAAAGGAATTAATTGTACTCAACTCTGAGGGGTGGGCTAAGCTGATTTTCCGACATGATAAAAATAGTTTTCCAGGCACTGGAACAATGAGCATCAAGATTGGGGTCTCATAGTAAATACGGAAGAGACAAGGTCTGCGGGATTCCTTGCGTGCGCAGAGTTGAAGGGCCATGTCATTGCGCCGTTAACAGCAATACGAAATGTTTAAGTACGAACTATGAAAGAATTTAATAATTACCTAAAGGAGAAATATAGACGGCAGTTTGGACTGAAAAATCGGAGATAGCCGATAGGATATATCAAACCTTTTTATTTGTTTTTTGTTTGACGGATCATATTCTACTAGGCTGATCCCATTTAGAGCAACCTGGTCTACGTCAACTACAACCAACACTCCGTCAAACATTTCTCATCAAAACAGGCTTTCATAATCACGGTTATCAAACGCATCCTTAATCTACACACCACTTACACAAAAAAAACCTCTTACCATAATTATAACCATCTGAATATTCAACTAGTGAAATGTAATTTCTAAGCTTTCAAGGCTAATCACATATTATTCATAACTTTGTATAATAGTTTCACAAATCATGATTTTTGAGTTAAAATGAGCACAGGTGGCATAAAATTACGACTGTTTAAGATCCAAAGTTCAATAATAGGAAAATCTTGCCAATTTTATAATTCAGTATTTATAGATATAATAGAAACACTAGTGTATGAATATATATATTCTTTTGTTGGATCCAGTATGTGGAATCTATTTTTAAAATACACCGAGTATCAGTTCCATTGCTCTTTATCTTACTCTGCTCATTTAAGTAATGATTAATGAGTTTGAAATCTATGTTGAATATTAATTTGTTTATGTTTCTTCGCCAAGAAGCGAACGTGCAACAGTTGGTTCCGGTTTATGAACAAATACACACGTGCGGTTTATGATTGTTCATTTCTATACCTTATGCTGAAAAATTAAACTATTATACACGATAATAATCGTTTCAAGGCTATTTCTAATAATAATCAGCTGGCAGTTATAAATGATTGAGAATTAATTTTATTCCACTTACATTTATCTATTCTACTTCATTTTCCTCATTTATTATTATTATTTTTTTTATTTTGTAACGTGACTTTTTACATACCAGTCTCTATCATGTCAATCAAACCAGGTGTGAGTTAATAATTAAAGTTAATAGTTTTATTTAAAATATTTTACTAATGTTTTGTGTGAATAAGTATTTTTAGATATCAATTAAGGAATTTCAGTATTTTCATTTATTTCACCATTTTTTTTGTGCGTGATATATGGGGTAAAAATCAATTTTTTTTTCAATTTTTAAAATTTTTTTTGTTGTGTCGACCTATCTGTTTGTTGTTGACTTATTAACTTGTTTATTTTTACTTATTTATCAATTTTTAACTTTTTTATGTATTTTTAAATTATATATTAGTTTTTAACAATTTATTTTTACTCTTGGCTACTTCGACTATTGTTTTATTGTTAATTATTTCTAATTTTTTATTTTATTTTTTTTGCGTACGTATCGAATGATTTAACGAAGAATTAACGAGTTCATAAATTTAAATTAAATTTGTATAATATATTAAATACTTGTTTTGGGCCACTGTATTTGACTTACTTTTCAAATTTTGGGAATATAAAGATCCAAGATTAATTTTTATTAATCAAAAATAAATTTGGGCCATTATAAATCATAAAAATAAATTTATAATATATAATAAGGAAGTATTTACCCCTAATCAATTATTGGTATTTGTAAAAAGTAAATTGGATAGTTTCATATTATTTCTTTTCTATTGCTTAATAATAACACTGATAGATTGGTGACATTCTATTTTTGTTTCGCTTTTCAGTTTTCTTTTCCTATTGAATAATGTATGCGTTTTCCTTGGAATTTTAAAAATAATGTCGATATATCTATCCTTTATGAACTCCCTTGAATAGATCTTCATAGATATCTATTGTAGTCCTGCTGTTTGAATTTAAGCAAAATTGTAAAAATGAGGGACTGAGGAAAATATGAACTAAGGGATTCAGATAGACTATGGACAGCCATTAAATTACCTGTTGAATAGCTATTTGAGTAACAAATATTTATTAAGACATTATTTATGAAGATTTGATAAATAGCCTTTAATCATTACGTTAAAGGTAAATTTTTGTAATAAAAATCAATTAACAAATTAGTTTCATAATTTTGTAAGTCTTAATTTATCATTATTCATAAAAGTTAGGACAAACTTCAATTTTAGCATCCATAAAACCTTAGTCACAGTATGTATTGAGTCTTTGTATATATATATATTTTATTGAGTAAAATTTCACATTATTTGAACTAGAATTAAAATAATATTCATATCAAATCTTCTGATTCCTTAACAAGATGCCAACACATTTTTAAGGAACAACACTCATTATCATCTTACTTTATCTTGATAAAAATTGGTAAAAGAGTATATTAACTCTAAACACTTTCAGTATTGGATTTAAAACGTAAATGTAGATATTATTTAAATAATAAACCAAAACTATAAAAAATTTATTAAAAATTTCTCGAACACCGACTTTAATAAACATACCTGGATAATTAGTAATATTGACGAAAAGGAGTCTTTGTTGCCTAATTACTTTTTGGTATTAATGGCATTCAGAAAAATAGAAAGCTCTTTTATTTCTCTGTTAGTAACAATTTTACTTGCTAGGAATTCCTTCCTTTGTCAGGGTTTTCGTCCTTCTCTAGATCTGGTAGAAATAAATTCAAAGGACTCCATTATTTGTTGATTTTCTATTGCTTATAACAGTTGTTACTCATTATACAACGACATGAGTACTTAACTTGAATCGTTCACACATTATACAGTGAAAACAGCTCAAAGAATCAACATTAGGATGCTAGGTGATGCAGTGTGAAAAACAATTTTTTGTACTTTCATTGTCCCTTTTAAATAAGAACTGAGATTATGGAGGTTGTGTTCATCTAGAAACAATGATAACAGATTGGGAAAGATGTTCTTATAGCAACAATTAAAACCAATCAATAGCTAAAAGAAAAAAAATTCATTGTCAAGATAGTGTGCAAACTTACCTTAATTTCTGGGCTGTAAGGGATTGAGATCGCCACTAACAGGACAACAGAATTCACAACTCAGTCACATGTATAGAAAAAATAAAGACGGTAGCAGTGAAGGGAGGATATCCTATGAAAAGACGAGATGTGAGTTAGTGTTATCAACCCTGTTTTTTTGGTATAATATGTAAGACTTTGGCAAGGCGATAATTAAAAAAAAAAATGGGGGTCTAAGCCGAACCCGTGGGACAACTATGTTAATTATTGTACTTCTGTTGGCATAATTTTTTCCCAGGTTGTAATGAGTATTTTTTAAAATATTTATTGCTATTTACAACTGTACATTATAATACATTTAGTAAATCTGATCTAAGTTAAATTGGA
>NW_027110043.1:327211-335455 GCF_000696795.3 Halyomorpha halys | reverse complement strand
TAATTTATTAAAGTATGAAATAGATTTAAACAGAAGCGCATTTAAATTTAAAATAAATATAAAATATATTTGATTTAAACAATACAAAATATTTAGTAATGATTTAATTTAATAGCATAAATAAAAGGCTATTTTCATTTCATTTCATAATTTATTAAAGTATGAAATAGATTTAAACAGAAGCGCATTTAAATTTAAAATAAATATAAAATATATTTGATTTAAACAATACAAAATATTTACTGACAGTTATAACCAAGGCCCGGAGTTTTATGCAGTGAAAAAAAAATATGACATATAATATACAATAAAAACCTGTAATATATGATGTGAAAAATATGAAACATGCAGCTAAAACATTTTAAATGGACAATAAAACAATTAAAATATACAAGTGTGCGTACAAAAGGTTCTGAATAGGAGAAGAGAATACAAATTAAAAATAAATTATTTCATTTTTTTTTCTCTTTTATAAACCAAAATAAGTGAATATTTAAAACGACTGATTTACTAAACAGTTAAAAATATAATATGACACGCTTTCTAAAATATAAAATCTTACAATTAGTAACACAGAAGAAAAACGACAAGAATTGGATTGAAAAACTATAAGTATTTAACTTTTAAAATTAATAGGAAAATAATTATAAAATATAAGAAACCAGAAAATACGTAATAGTATATGGAAATACATAAGAAACTGTGAATGTAGTATTTAAAAACTAATTGACATGATGGACAATATAAATAAAACACAAATGAATTAGTCAGTAATATATTATGAATTAAAATTCATTTTTGAATTGAATTCAGTAAATCCTTTGTAGTATCATTATAGAATTTCGTTCAATGTCAATAAAGACAATTGAGTCGTTTCCATTTAATATTAACGTCTTCTAGAATGGCCAGTCCCGAATTTTTAATAAAAACTTCTTCCAATGTTTCTCCTTTTCGGATTGGTAGATGAAATGTATTTTCTTTAAATTGTTCGTCAAACAATAGTTGTTTCCTGAAATTGCTTCAGATAAAATAAAATAAGATGGGTACAAATGAAATTAATGTTATAGATTAACAATGTATTATTCATTATTCCATTTACCTTTTCTTTAGTCAGTGTCTCATCTCCACCTATTCCAAAAATTTCATGGACGACAGTTTAAAATTTATTCAACTATCACATGTAAAATACGGCTAGCTCAATCCATGAGCCCATCTTGTAATCACAGAATGAGGAGGTGATTCTTTCTCATTCATTATAATTTATAATTGATTACCCTAGAAGGAACTTTTAAACAAATCGTTTTCCAATTATTAATTATTTTTAGGCCTTAATTCATTAATACCATGTTCTGTAATCACAAAGTAATTATTAATTTTATGGGGTGGTTGAAGACATAACATAAACAAAAAAAAAAAGTTTACGATTTAGAAATTCACGGAAACTGAGATACTTAATTAGTGTAATAATCAACATGCGTTCATACAGTTGTTTCATTCCTCTTGACAAGCAAATTACTATGGTAATGCGTTTACATTTTAATAGGTTAGAAAATGTCATGTAATATTAAAACAATCCCGATCAAGTTATATACTTTACAGAAACTTATTATCTTGTTCATCGATACGTAATTTTCTTTAGCTTAAAATATGTTTTCGTGTGATTTTCTTTCGTTTGAAATATGTTATAGCAATAGTTGCTAAAAACGATTGTTCCATCAATTCTAAAAACTGTTACATCTTTGTGGTATTATACAGGTCAATCCAAGATTGTAACTTTTATTAATTGACGTACTTACTTTTGGCAATTTAAAAATAGTAAACATTAAAACTGGTGAGGAAAGGAAAAAACAAACTTAGTTTAAGGTGGGTTGTGATGCTAAAAACGAGCATGAAAAAGAAATGGAATTTCGAGAAATGGAAAAATCCATACTAATGTTAGAAGTAGTCTAATGAAATGGAAATGGACCGCGTGTAATCTGAAATTTCGTCTTCATTGTTGCATTTAATTTGTTATTTTTATTTAATTTTTTTAAATTATATCCAACTAAAATATTACTTACATTTTCGCTCTTATTTCGAGTCTTAAAGCCCTGATGGAAGCCCTGCAACATTAAGCGAAACATTCAATAGAAATAGTTCTAATATTCAAAATATATACATTTATCATCAGGTATGCAAAATAAAGATTGGCTAATTACATCTGGGTACACTGATTTGTATAGAATTTTGATCGAAAAAAATACACGCAAACAAAATATGAATGCATAAAAATCCGGGCCTTGGTTATAACCCTACCGGCTGACCGTCAAAATGATGAACAGTTCTTGTCTAAGGTTAAAAAAGAAGGATCTTATGTTTCCCATATATTCGCCCTCGTCCTTCAAAACAAGAATCATAACACTAAACATGCCATGAAAACTCGTCCAAGAAATTATTCAGGACACGCGAGGTATTAGTAAAAATGCACACGAGAAAGAAAAGAAAATATTTGTTGTGTCCAGTTACAGGACTATCCTTACTGCTTTGGCTGCTAATAATGTAATAATTGTTTCCCAAACGATCTTTTGATTATTTTTAGTGCTATTTTAGTTTAGCTTATTAGGCAATTAAATTAATATATCAAACGACTTTCTGCAACGTTCTAAAAGATGTATAGTTTTAAAATTACTAGAAAAATTAATAAAAAATAGATAGTTTTTCATGGAAACCACCAAAACTACTTTCAAAATCATGGAAGCAAATTCCAATACGCGGTGACTTTTCTAATACTGATCCGATTCGGATGAGTTCAGTAGAGAATATTACAATAAATATGTACTTCTTATGATATATGTATAGCTTTGGGTTAATATGGAGATAAAGTTTTCTTATTGACATAAACTTTTTTCTTGTTGTTTCTTCTCTGTGCTATATAGGAAATCTTTGATGAATTCAAGGAGGAGATTCTAAAAAGTGTCATCGAAATCGTTAGAGCCATTTTAGCGCTACATCTCTATAGAAAAACACATTTTCGGACACTGCAGTGACGGAAAACCTCAATATCAATTCAATGTACATCGGTAGACCTAAAGTTTTTAAATGAGATGCAATAATTCTACATGAGTGAACTTCATATGATTGTTCTATTTTTACAAGAATAAAAATAGAGTTGTTTAGTAATTATGACTATTATGATCAATTATTACTATTACAAATTACTAAGGATAATTGTATACAGATTATCTATCGTATTTTGCATTATTATTAATTTTAAAAAATCAGCAGTGAGAACAAGTGAACCCTAATTTATCTCATTTATTTTTTTTTCCTATGTAGAGTTACAGCTCCCATGATATTTAGATAAACTATGAAATCAACAAATGCACAATATATATTGCTAGATTTTAAAATGTAGAAGTTTAAAATGCCCCCTCCTATTCTAAAAATATTAGTTCATGGAAGAGTAATAGTGAGAAATGGAATTTTGTCATAAAGATCCTATAGCGCTTAATTACGAATTTAAATATATCAGGCGAAATGAGACCCGATAAATGTCGAAGCGTAACACTTCCTTATATCTATATTTCTTAATTTTATTTTTGATTTATTTATTAGGGTCACAAGTAATTGTAGACGATACCATTATACACCACAAAAAGCTATCTCATCCCAATTACTCCCACTCCCTTGTGAGGCTTTTGTGTTCAGGTATTCTTCTGACACCAAACGTTTCAGTGTTAGCTTATAATTTATCAGGCCCTGATTTATAAAGAGTTCAACCGGATAATTACCCGGAGTGCCAGTTTTTGAGAGGCGGGAGAATTAGAGACTGACAAGAACAAATCATTGCAGAGAATTTACAAATGTATCCACATTTATTTTTGTGGTGGTCCCAAGAAATAAAAACTTCACCTCCACTCGTCCCACGCGATGGTTAGAATAGGGTGGTACCCTGTAGGTAACCTCCCCTCCCTCTCTTCCTTCCGTATATATTATTTTTACAAGAATTAAAATAAAATTTCAGGAATTAACAATTATTAATTTTTCGTATGTCACCTGAACCGATTTTTTTTTTTAAAGCTAAATTGTACCTATCAATCCAAGCTATCCAAGAGCACCTAGATGACTGCTGCGCCAAACAATGGAAAATGAAATTGAAAACACTATTTTCCATATTCTCATTCAAACACGACTCTTGTCCTACAGTGTTTTACAATACCAAATTCTGTCATAGAACGCTATTCAGGCCAAAGACTGACATGGGCAAGCCACACAAGGCAAGAAATGACCTCAACCGATGGTATAAAATTCTTCTTAGGCTACTTGACAAACGTTCAAAATTATTAGATTATCATTAATT
Source organism: Halyomorpha halys (assembly GCF_000696795.3). Taxonomy (NCBI): domain Eukaryota; kingdom Metazoa; phylum Arthropoda; class Insecta; order Hemiptera; family Pentatomidae; genus Halyomorpha; species Halyomorpha halys. Next base: position 331,116 of record NW_027110043.1, on the reverse strand, counting down.
AGACCCTCGTTTTCTTTCTGGCCTACATCCATAAATTCGAAAAATCGTTGGAAACAAATGAATCCAATAAGCCATTTCCAAAATATTAGCGAAAAAGGAATAGAATAGTCACAACAATTTTCACACTCGTTTTCATTTTGTTCTACATCTATAAATTCGTAAAAATTTTCAAACAGGAAAAATCTATTCAGCACTTCACGAGTTATTAGAATAAAAGTAAAGAAATGCTTGAAAATTTTAACTCTTTTCGATTTTAGCCTACCTCTAATTAGTCGGAAAATTGAAACGTTTGAAATCGTAGAAAAACCACTCAAAAAAAAAAAATCTAGAAAAGAATGCTCGATTTTGTTTACAGAAGTTCGCTCAAGACGAAAACTTCACCTCGTGTGCGGACAAAATATCGAGTTAGATGAGTAGGATGCACATGGCGAGTAAGGTGCAAATCTCGCTCGGTTTGCGAAGCACCTAACCCTTACGATCCATCCAGAAGAGTACTGAGGCGCTGGCCTTTCTCTTCATTTTCTAATTAATTCTAAAGTACTTTTTGTGTGAGTCTTCATTCTAAGCTATTACGTTTGCTCATTGCTAACGCAGAGAGCATATTTCAGTACAGCCAAAATAACTATATTTACAAAATAATCGCACCTTGCATTTTATAAAGGTCGTTAAACCATTCAAGAACACCTAATTATTTACAGCTTTACATTATTAATTGTCATTGTAATATAATGCCAGGTGTCCTTTTTAGAAAAGAATGAAAACATGTTGACAACAAAATCAAGGTTTAGTGAATAACTAATTTAATAATACGTCTCATCCTCTGTTGTGGGTTTTCCCTTCCTACACTTTTCCCAAGACGTTAATTTACCTGACAAATTCTAAATATTGTAATTATTTTTCTTCTAATTGGAGTGAATATCATCTTTTATGTGAACAAAATAAATGGTAGATTTGTTGATATCAAGTCGCTTATTATGCACATTTGTTAGCAATTTATCCCTCATCTCACTTTCCCACGGTACTTAGCTGTTTCGAGGATGGATTTAATAATTAATTTCAGTGTTTAAGAAGTTATTTGTTTATCACTTCTATCTTTAAGGGGCATCATTAAGAAATAATACTTTATGTTAATTTCCTTTGTTCGGACATTAACTGTGTGGTAAGTTAGTGATTATTATAACTGATGTTGAAGGTAAGATCAGAAACCTCAAGAAATTATTTGTCATTCCAATTGCTCTTTAAATATTGATGAGCACTACTCCTACAAAGACTGCGTAAAAAAATAAGTTTTATACCAATTTTAGTATAAATTCCACATTTTAAAAAATTGATAATTTGAAGATTATCAAAACATAGGGTATCCATCTCAATCATATTATTTTACTTTAGCCAACATTATATTTCGTGCCGATTATAGTCCTCCATTTTCAAGTCAGAAAACTCATCACATCTGATTTGAAAACCACATTGTACAGTCATTGTAGTCTGGATTGAAATCATAGCATGTAGAAGATAGAAATTGACAAAACTGGTTCTGTAAGTTAATTCAATAGACTATATAAATAAATAAAATTATATTTACAGAAATTGGTATGTAAATCGTTTATATGGGGAGGAGAGCCAAAGGTTGATTATGATAGTTAGTGTGTTATTTAATTTTAATTTAGAGGATTTATTTCTTCTTAATATGATGAATTGAGGTATCTGGCGGATGATAAAGATTTTATGGTCATGGATTGATCGTTGGTCTCTTGGCTTCTGTTGCAAATTTGAACTCGTTCAGGGGAAGGGGAAGGGGATTATGTATATAAATAATAAAATAAAAGGAAAACAATTGAATTAATGATGATCATGTGAATATAAATACATACTCTAAATTAGTATTAAACAGATCTAATAATATTTATTTTTCATATATCTTTCTATCCATTCAAAAATCTTACATGAAACATTTAATTGTTATTCTTCGGGAATCGGCTGGACAGGAGATGGTTAATAATATAGGATTAGGTTACACGGTTATTAGGTTAATAGAGTTTCTCATTGGTAGTTCAATACCAAGGAAGGAATAGTTTTCGGATATCAAGATTTTTTAAGTTAAAACGCTGAGAAAGTTAGCGTTTAAAATTAAATAAACGATTAGTCAAAGTGATTAACTTAATGCTATAGAAAGATATATGCTATAGGAAACATGTAAGTGTACCATATGTGTACCATACATACATACATATATATATATATATATATATATACCATTTTACCGCCAAACATAGGGTCTTCCTTCGTTGGAGCGTGCCCATTACATATTGAATGAAAAAATTAAAGATGTAATTCTAAAAAATAAATACTATATTCTACAAAATAATTACGTTGAAGATTAAATTTTCTGAGTATATTAAATGTAAGTATCTTTCATTTCTTTTTTTCTTTAATTTTTTATACTTGATGGAATAAATTGGGTCATTAATTTACAAAAACCGGTATAACTCATAAATGCAGACCTGATGGCCTTCTACAGTGATTATCAAGATTACAAATAAAGTCATGATTCGTAGGTCTACGTCATTAAGCCGGGAGATATTCCCTTCAGTATTTTTCCCATGGTGGGATATAAACGTCCATATTCATATTTTCCTAGTATTTCATCTGTTTTGTTTATACTTTCGTCTACCTTCCGCTAACCCTTTGATGCTATTGCTGCTTGTTTATGTTATGTCAGGAATAACCTCTTTGGACATTGTATATTGATAGGTGGTTATCCGTTATAGGTTATCAGTGAGTTAGCGCCTAGCACATCCTTCGGTCATGTCGATTGTTCTATTTATCTAATAATATATGTGTTCAACCTATTGAACTCTTTTTATTATATTACCCCAACAGGTTATGGGCCCAGACCTTGTATTTCCGTGAAAGTATTCGGGAATCGTGTAGTGTTCGCTCCGAGTCGGTTTGACCAGTATCCTTGAAAGGTTAAGATGGCGTCGTCAACCGTGTACCCCCAGTTGGACGACTCAAACTATAAAAACTGGAAATTTAGAGTTGTGTGCCTTTTAGAAGAAATGGGAATTGAGCACACTCTGAAAGAAGAATGGGAAGCAAAAACAACAGCAGATAAAGAAGCGGAAAAGAAAGCGAAGAACTTGGTGATTAACTGCGTCACGGATCGCCATATTGACTATGTTCGAGATGCTAAAACTGGACGATAGATGCTATCTCGCTTAAGTAAATTTTTCGAAAGGAAGTGCTACGGATGTGGTGAATCTGGACATTTGTTAGCGAATTGCCCTAAAAAGCGCGATCACAAGCCGCTATCGAGAGGAGGTTATCGACGGGAAAATAAATCGAGAGAATCTAAAACGAAAGGTTTTACATGTGAAGAGGTAACCTTCGTAGCTGTAAATAATGATGAATGTTGTGCTTTTACCAGAAAAAGTGAACTTGAGAACGAAATCACTTTTATTTTGGACTCAGGTTGCACAGACCATCTTGTTAAGACGGATCTGTTTCCGTTTGTCACGAACATTGAGAATTTAAAGTTCCCCATTAGGATTAAAGTCGCCAATGGACAAGATCTGGAAGCCAAGCAAAAGGAATTGATGCGACTCTCAAACGATTCTACGATGATAAAACTGGAAGTGTTGATTGTACCGGATTTGACTTTGAATTTGCTATCAGTGAAGAAAATTGTTAATGCTGGTAAGAAAGTTGTTTTTCCTTCTGAGAGTGTCTATATATCTGGCGAAAATTTTAAACTTAATTGCCAAAGTGTTGGAAAATTGTACACCGTTAAATTGACAATACCTGAAGAGACTTATAAGACATATTCTGCTTTGACAATACCTGAAGAGACTCATAAGACATATTCTGCTTTGACAATACCTGAAGAGACTCATAACACATATTCT
>NW_027110043.1:303721-326136 GCF_000696795.3 Halyomorpha halys | reverse complement strand
TCACGAAACTATGAAGACATGGACTCCTGAAGACGTCCCTGAAGGAGAGAAGGCCATCTCGACAAAATGGGTGTTTACGATGAAGGAAGACGGGATGAAGAAGGCGAGGCTGGTCGCTTGTGGCTTTCAAGAGGATAACCCAGGTGAAAATAATTTTATTTATTCCCCAGTATGTAGGGTTGAAACAATTAGGGTGCTATTGTCAATTGCTTGCCAGAGAGACTGGAAAATGAGACAGGTGGATGTCCCCACTGCCTTCCTGAATGGGAACATTGATTATCCCGTTTACATTAAGACTCCTAAGGGTGTAAACTCATCTACTAAAACATTAAAATTAAATAGACCCCTTTATGGTCTAAAAAAGGCTCCTAAATTTTGGAATGAGAGGTTTAATAGTTTTATGATTAATATTGGTTTCAAGAGGTCCAATTACGACTTCTGCTTTTATTCCAAAAAGGAAATATTTTTTGTATTGTATGTGGATGACGGTTTGGTAGCTGGAGAAGATGAGAGTGTTCAGGAATTCATCAACCAATTAAAGGATGAATTCAACATTAGAGAGATGGAAGTGGCGAGCTTTCTGGGTATGAAGTTTGAAAGAAATAATAATACAATTAAAGTAACCCAGGCTCATGTTGTGGAAAAACGTCTTAAAACGATAATATGCAGTATTGCAGAAGGGTCACCACTCTCATGGAAATTGGTTGTAGGTTTGAGGAAACCAAAGGTCTTGAGAAGAAAATTCCATACAGGAGTTTGGTATGCAGCATGTTGTATTTAAGTACAATGACAAGGCCGGACTTATCATTCTGTGTCAGCTTCTTGGCACGTTACTTAGACAAAGGGACACCAAAAATGTGGAAAGCTGCAAAGCGTGTTCTACGCTACCTTAAAGACACAAAAGAAATGGGGATTATCTTCGGAAAAACGAGGATATTGACTTGATTGGCTTTTTGGACGCAGACTGGGCAGGAGACATCGAGACCAGAAGAAGTGTTATCGGCTTTGTGGCATTCTTGGCTGGCTACCCGGTGGCGTGGCACTCAAGAAAACAAACCTGTGTTGCGTTATCAACCATGGAGGCAGAATACATTGCTGCTGGTATCGCTGCTCAGGAGTTGGTGAATTTGTGCGGTTTGATAAGTGTGGTAAAGTGAGTGCTAGATTAAATGTTGATAACAATAGTGCTATTGCTCAGATTAAAAATCCAGAAAATTCCAAAAGAGCCAAACATATTGATATTAAATATCATTTTGTCAAAGAACTTGTAGATAATAAGAAAATTGTAATAGACTATATTAGTTCTGAAGAAAATATTGCAGACTTATTCACAAAACCACTGGTCTATGAAAAATTTAAAAAGTTTCGAGAATTGTTAATTGTTTAATTTTTCAGATGTAAATTTTGAGTTACTTTGCAATTGAATCTTTACTTTTCTTTTTTGTGTATATAAAGTTTCAATTGAGGGGGTGTGTCAGGAATAACCTCTTTGGACATTGTATATTGATAGGTGGTTATCCGTTATAGGTTATCGGTTAGTTAGCGTCTAGCACATCCTTCGGTCATGTCGATTGTTCTATTTATCTAATAATATATGTGTTCAACCTATTGAACTCTTTTTATTATATTACCCCAACATGTTATTCCCCCCTTTTCCTCCCCACCTATTCCCAATTTTGCTCTAGCCTCTTCGCGACGGTAAAAATGAGCGTTTCTCTCACCAGTACACTCCTAACATGACTTTTTTTTTTTCATTTGAGCATTTTGCTCACCTGGACACCTCCTTCGTTTCTTCTTTTAAATCATGAGCCGAAGAAAGAAGATCTATGATCTTTCACGAAATTTGGATATTTCAGCCCCTGAGTGAATAGCTAAATGCTCAAGGAATACCGTTTAGGAGAAAAAAGGTCACTCCTGTCGGGTTAAGGTCGGATTTTCCTTTTATTACTGTTTGGAAAACAGATGTAAATAAATGCAATTCTTTAATTAATGTTTGAAAACGGTAAAAAAGGGGTAGGTAAGAAAACAATTTTGTTTAAATAAAAAAATAAGAAATAATTATTTAAAACCTACTTTCTAGACGCACGCCGGGCGATTCTGAACCCGGCTTTGACATCCTTGATATGTTGTTAGCTGTAAAACTTGGTTTCATCCAAAGAAAATATATATGTAAGAAACCGTCCTAATATCAATGATTTGGGATAGTACTTGCTCAAAAAAAAGTCTAACAATAAATCACAGTAATCATGGAATGATTATTGAGAGGATAATTTTATTTTTAATTTTAGACAAGAATTTGTTCTGATTTTTCAGTTTCATTATAGATGTGATAGTACCAAGGCACAGTTGTCTCAAAGAACTCAGGTATATGAAGTTGTACAGCCTTTTCGAACACTTTTATTTTTGACTTTATCAAAAGAAAACAAAAGGTTGTGATGACTAGCTTGAAGTATCATTAAATAATATTGGTGTTTGATCTATTGAACATGAATATGACAATTTTCTTATTACTCGACAACGGCGCAGCAAAACAAAGCATATTGTGTGGACGGGTTTGTCATGCCTAGCTCATATATAGCTAAAAATTATGTAAGCAAACCGATTTTCAAGTTCAATGTGATCCTATGAATTTGTTTAAACATTAAATTAAAATAAACTAAAAAATTATTTTTTATATTGTATTAATTGAATTATGTTTGTCCATCTGTAGCTTTGTAACCTTTTTTGAATGAATTGCACAACCAATTTTTAACTTCTATGGCTCAAATTACTTAGTGATATCCCTTCAAGGTTTTGAAACAATTTAAGACCCTTCATAGGTCACGTGAACCAGAGCGAACTATGTAAATCATACTTTTTTCAAATAATTTCAATGGAATCGATTATAAGTTTCAGAAATAATAGAAAAATACGTTTAGGCCTCCCTCATCACCGATCCAGCTAGTATAGAAAATATGGTACAATACTGTAGCAGTTGTTGCTATGGGAGCTAGACGACAGGCTGTTTCTTGCCACGGACTAGGTAGACGACCTGGCAGTCATCAAGCCCGGAGAGAGCAGAGCGAGATTGAAGACTAAAGCGGAAAGGTACGCCAGTTTCGTTGCGGAGTGGTGAGTGAGGAGAAAATTGAGTAAGGCCGCAGACAAGATCCAGGTCATACTCATTAGAGGCTTCACGAACAGGGCTCACCCTATCAATTTGGATATTCAAGGACAGGTAGTGAGGCCATGTGAGGAGGTAACATATCTTGGCGTTAAAATAAGAAGAAACTTCTGCATTACACCTCACCTGGAGTACCTGAGAGAGAGGGTGAATCTGTCAATACATGGATTATGCAGAATAGGGGGCGGGGGGCATTTGAGGCCTCAGGTAACCCTGCTACAATGACCATTTACAAAGGCGTGATCTTAGGTATCCTCAGGTATGCATCTCCTGCGCGGAACTAAACCCTCATGCCACAACAAAGAAAGAGACTACCATACAGAGACTGGCTCTGCTGAGGGTTTCGAAAATCCATAGGACGTTGTCGCATGAGACGGTACAGGTGTCCGAACGATGCCCCTTGACCTCATTCCCAAGGATTTCGTTAAATACGAAGTTAAGAGGGCTGATATCGCTACCGGAGAGGCCAGTGAAATAATATAAATCAAAGAGTCAATGTTAATACTAAAAAAAAATATGAAAAAAGGAAGAGAAGATGGAAGTGATTCCATATCACATCATTTAGGTCAAGAAACCCAAGGTTTCAGATTTCTGTTTTCTTTTTTTAAATATATTCCAATAACGTATTTTCCATCTTAGTTTTACAAAATTTGATTGAATCCGAGAAGTCCCTTTTTGACACTAATTGTAATTTTATAAGATTTGAAATAGGAGATTTTCGAAATTGAAAATAAATGTAAATGAATTGAATAATTTTAATGGTTTAAGATAATTTATAGAAGTTTTTTTAACCCCTATTTCATGTTTCTTAATTCATTTTAAGTAAAATACATTACACTAAACAATTTTTTAATATTTATTAGAAACATATAATAGAATAAGTTATAAATTAGGTAATAATTTTTTTTTATTACAGGGCTTATGTGATTACGCCAGCATATCTGATATAGTACCTACTGTTGTTCTATTGTCTTAAAGCTAGACTTCAACTTTAGAAATTAATGCCAAATGGAACATATCATGAACAATGTTCCAGATTACATCGTCAAAGTTCAAGATGCCTACAAAACATATTCAGATTTTTCTTTTTCAAAAACGGAGGTATTTAAGGGTCTCAATATGACGGTTGAAAAAGGATCTATGTAAGTAAAATGAAAGAGTTCCAATTAGAGATAAATATATATTTTTAAATAATAAAACCTATTATGAAGATTCTAACATATATCTTTTGATGTGTAGATATGCTCTACTTGGACCAAGTGGCTGTGGCAAAACATCACTTCTTAAGTGTATTATTGGCCAAAGTCAAATAGATGCTGGAGAAATTACACTTAAAGTCCAAAACAGATCTAAAATAGGATATATGCCACAGGTTTAATAATTTTAATCTATTAATTTGTCATTATTAAATAGTAATTGATAGAGCAGCAGCAATAATAATAGTAAATGAATAACATTTTTATTAAATAGTTAGATAGTTCATATTAAGATATATTAGGTATAATTAAAATAGTATTTTATGATTTAAAATATGGTAAAGATTATATTAGGTATACGTATAGTAATAACTAATAATAATTTTAACTTATCTATTTAAAATTGCTATATAATTTTAAAACTGTTGATTATCCAATATTTTTTATTTCTAGAAAAATGAAAGTGGTAATGAGTAAACTTCCTGAAATGTTATTGTAATGATGAATTAAAGAAAAGAAGTTATAAAAAGGTTTATTTCTCCCGAAAAAAAATGTAATACAAATATCTAATATACCCTTTTGAACTGTTTTTAAGTGCTAATTAGAAATGTATGATTAAACTATGATAGGATTTATAAGTGTTGCAGAAAATTACTTAGGATTTTTTTAACTTTTGTCTGAATCTGCATGAAGAGTTCTAAACTTTTTTGGGTTTCTGTTCACCTCAAACACTCACATAAGGTTTTTTTTTTTTTTTATAAAAACAAGGAATATAATAAAATAAGAAATGTAGGAGGTGTCTAGGAGACCAAAATGCTCAAATGAGAAAAAAAAATATGTCACATTAGAAGTGTACTGGTGAGAGAAATGCTCGGTCTTACCATTGCAAGGAGGCCAAAGTAAAGCTGAATTGAATATAGATGATGAGGTAAAAGAGGGAGTAACATAAACAAGCAGAAATAACAACATCAAAGGGTTAACAGAAGGTAGAAAAAAGTATAAACAAAACAGATAAAATACTAGGAAAATATAGACATTTATTTCCCAAAATGCTAACGGCTACACCTCTACCTCTTCCGGGTTAACAATATGTTGCAGAACAAAAAAATATTTTGAAAACAACAGCTTGACAAGAGTATGTAGACTATGTTTCATCAAATTTCTACTGCACATCCCAGGTTATAACCTCTTCTCTAATTTTTATGAGTTGGCATCGGAATTTATTTCATGTATCTTATTTGTCCTTGGTTCTGAAACTATTAAAAAGTCAAGACATTTTGTTATTCCAACCACCAGTGATTAGGGAATGCTGCTACTATTGAATGTATAAGATGGTATAGGTGTCACTGTTTGCTTCATCATTCATTTCAATCTGAACCTACCTACTTTTCTTTTTATGTGAATGTCTTCAACTAGAAGCTACCCTGTGATCAAATTGCCCACCACTCGAGCAAAATGTTCAGGTGACTATGTATCTAATAAAATGCACTGTCAACAACCATTAATACTTGAGCAATATAAATGTTTTGGTACAGTTCCACCAGCTACTAATTTGTCCTCTTGGGATGTTGAGGTCAAACATATCTATTGATCTTCCTGAGTTATAGGTAACTCTATAATCTAACTTTTGAACCATACTTTAGGACTAATCTGATAATTTGAAGTTTTCTAAATTTATATTTCAGTTGGAAGAGAGATTTAGACAAATTATTAAACTAAGATATCTATAATCCATCTCTCAATATCTGTTTTGGTAGTTTTAAAACCATACATCAAAGAGCTAATATACAAATGCAGAAGCTCAAATAAACAAATTCAAAAAAGAAGTTTTTGATGATTTGTGAGCAAAATAGAATAAAACCGAAGACCGTTTCGAAATGCAATATCCCATAAGGATCCATTGCAGTGTCATCATGGCAGCTATTTTAGTCTTCTCAGCCAGTTAGACAAACTCAAATTATGGTAACAGATTCTTACAGGAAATCTAGGTTTGGAATGATTTGTTGAAAATCTTCCTTCCTACCTGCCTTTAGCATCTCTGATCACAAATTTCAGGACAATGTTAAACTCTAAGCATATTAAACAAGCAACTTCTCTCTGAGGCTTTAAAAAGATGCTGCTACAGTCACTCTCACTAACCACTGAGTAGCTTTCATTGTCATTCTGACAAGGCAGGCTGCCTTTGTGGAGAGTTATAATTACCTCATAATGTTCCTTCAAATTATGCTGTCACAGTCTGCAGCAAAATCCACAAAGCAGTGGTGGGTTTGAATATTGTATTCAGCCACTCTTTCTATCATTGTTCTTGACAAGAAGATTGGTTTATTCACCAAGAAGATCATTCTTTAAAGAAGCCTGCTTGATTTTGGCCTATCCTCCTTTTGACATAACTGAGTAGTCTGTGAAATAGAACATTGGAAAATATTTTATTTGAGGATGGTAGGAGGAATATTCCTTAGTGATTTTCATAGTTAAGAGGATCTCCTGTCTTCTGAACGTTATCTACTCATCATAAAAATATAATGATTACTGTTTGGTATATTTTGTTTTAGGAAATTAATTACAGCCTTTTAGGCTTTAGTATTCCTAAGCTCCTACCACAGATTATTTATGCAATGAATCGGATTTGGCAGTACTTAAACCTACTTTGGGGAATCAAGAAGTTTTTAATTTTTAATTTTCTTAAGTCTCTAATAATTTTCTTCTTCTTATTATTTAATCATTGAAGTATGTCATATCTTTTAGTTGATAATATAAGAACACTTATTTATATTTGATTCTTTACTTTTAAAAAAAAATTGTTTTCTCCTAATCTAGGACCTTGCTCTAGTAGATGAAATAACTATAAAAGAAACATTGAATTATTATGGTTGGATTTATGGTATAAGAGGTAAAAAACTAGAAGAGAGGAAAAAAATATTGTTTTCCTTCCTTGAGGTACCATCAGAACATAAAAAAGTTATGCATTTGAGGTAATTTTGAATTTCATCCCTGAAATGAATTATGTAATGTATGAATTAACAATTAAAATATCTACAATTGACCATTACTTAAGTTTTATATTCTTGTAAAACCAAGTCAAACTGTGTATCCAGAAAGTAGACAGAAATTGTTGATAAACAAATTTTTGAATCTCAGTTAAATGTCTGGTACTAATATATGTGGTGGCATTATTTTTATTTTATATTATTCCTCGATATATAAACTTCACTATTAAGAGGTTCTTTTTATTTTTTAAATTTATTTTTATTTTTTCAATAACACAACAAAAATTAATTAATTATATTAATCTAGAATTTCAACAGAAATAAAAATTGATATTTTAGACTCTGTCCTATTCAGAAATCATTAAGATTTGTTATTTTTTATAATGCCAGGAAAAGAAACATATTAAGATTTTGAATAGTTGGATAGTTCAATAAAATAAAAGCAGCATGCCTTAAGTTTACATATTATACATACCATTTTCATTCACCAAAAACGACACTTCCCACCATTACACATCAGCTGTCATTTATCCCATTTTTCCATACATACGGAATAACAATACGATGTATACATAAAAAGGTTCCTTAAATTCTTGTACATAAAAATTAATAAATGTTTTTCTTCAATGAACGGTATTGAAAAAAAATACATAAGTGACATCATTACTTTCTCACAAATTTGAGAAAAATGTATATATTGTAAAATATTTAAATGTATTTATTTTAAGTCTTGAAACTGTGGAGGAAATATAAAACTAGCTTATATTAAAACAAAGATAATTGCCAATTAATTCTAGTGTATAATTAAGTAATGTTATATTAAAATTATGTGAAAAAATATTGCCTTTTAAGTGGAGGACAAAAAAGAAGAGTTTCATTATGTCTTGCATTAGTTCATGACCCGGATTTGTTGATATTAGACGAACCTACAGTAGGAATCGATCCTGTTCTAAGCAGCAGGTGAATAAATTTAACCATTTTCATTGAGATAATCAATAATGCATAATTTTTAATAAATTAACATATTTCTTTGTAGTATATGGCAATTTTTATTGGAACTTTCAAATGAAAAAAACAAAACAGTAATCTTGACAACACATTATATAGAAGAAGCAAGACAGAGCAACAAGGTAATGAACACTACTAGTAGTATTGAAGTTAGAAAAAATACAGTTAGAAATAAAAATTCTATTGATTTATATTTGAAGAAAAAGAGAGAGGCACACTTTATTGAAAAGATTTTGCTGCCCAACTGCTGGGTTGCCTCAATCACAGAATACTTAAAAATCATATAAAAATTGGTTTTTGAAACCTTATACACACACACATACATATATATAACTTAAGTATCAGTGAAAGCAAAACTTAAAAAAAAGATAAGAAGGAATAAGATCTGACACACTTGAACAGCTGTAAAATACTGGCTTTATTGGATTCGGTACATGTCTTTATATACTTTTGATCAGCAGACCCCCTCAGCCAGCTGACATCAAAATTACAGCTGACTCAGACCATAACTCCCCCCTCCCCACCAGTTAACGAATAATCCTTGTCAACTAATACTATACAATATAATAACATAGAAAACAAAAATAATAAAGAAAAACTATTTACAATAAAAATAAATTCCTATATATAAATCATTGTAAAAACTCACGAGCTCCCTGAAATTAATGCTATATACATTATTTAAACCTAAGAATAAAATTAAAGAATTCTTTATACAATACATAAATAAGCTAAAATGAACAAAACACAATATTTACAAAAGCCAAAATAAATCTTAAAACAAAAAACAATAAATAGAATAACATTAATAACTAATTTTTCCGTAATACAATCTAGTAGTTAGTGGCAATATAAGAACACTCCAGTTTTTATATTGTCATTGCCGGATGTTTTAACTCTTCAGTATGGACAGTTGTCCTCTTTTCAGGTTTTTTTATACTTTCTACAGTAACAATATTGTGTTTCCTAATAATTATCACCCTGAATGAACCATTGTATCGCTGTATCTCCTTACCCCTGTTAGACCCCAACTTTCTGTATACGATCGTAATAACAAATATAAAAAATAATAAATGTAAAATGTTACATGTGATTTCTTAATTCCGTTATTAAAAAAAAAAAAAAAACCTACTTTTATAACCTGTGAAGGGTTTTGGGTTCAGGATGTGGTAAGGAGGTATTATTTGGCCAAGTGCTGAGCTAGGAGGAGCCTAGCTCCCCCACCACTTCTGTTTTATCACTCGTGTTTTCTCCTGTCACGAAATCAATTTACTACTGTATAATTTTTTTTTTTAGCTATAGAATGTTGTGAAAGAAGTTTTACTTCAAAATACACATATATACAAGTTTTTTTTTTTTAATTTTTGAATTGCATTCTTATAAATGAAGTTAATGAAAATAATATCTCTTTCTGCAATCCTAATTTTTCATTACTCTTAATCCTCTTCTTTTTGATTATTTTTATTTGTAATTTGTATCCAACATAGGTTGGAATGATGAGAGGAGGAGTTCTTGTCGCAGAAGGAGAAGCCCTATCTATTATGGACCAACATGGTTGCAACACTCTTGAGGAAGCATTTATCAAACTGAGTTACATCCAAGAATCAGAAGAAAATGACATAGTAAAATCAGAAATACAGACAGGTTTAAATTAAGTTAAACAAAGATTCATTTGGGTACCAAAAAAATATTTTTGTTTTACTATGGATAAGTTTCAGAAAATATTTATGAGTTTATGTATTACTGGCTGTGCCTTGTGATTTAATCTGCACTAAATTCAGATTATATATGCCTATATATGTACTAGACCAAATGTATCCATGATAAGTTTGTAATAAATTCATTGGATTACAGCTGAAATTTATATGGGAAAAAAAACTGACTTGGTATGGGATGGCTCCATTCTGTTGGATAGCAGTACATAAAGGTCCTGGCAAAGATTTAAGAGGTGTGGTGCTCTACATCAGAAGGCCCCAACAACGCATGTTCTATGGGTTAAACAGTTTACTGTTTATTTGTCTATAGAAGAATTCTCTTAAGTAGACTCTGATATGCTTTAAAGTTTGTCCATTATAGCAGCCACTGCAAACAATATTTTTTTATTTAAACCAGAAAAATTGCACAACGGCCTTAGGGCCTTTCGTACACTATTCAAAACAGGGCAGAATGCTAACTTGGATATTATATATGGATCAAGGGTCTCGTGATGTTTTGGTTGGATCTCATCCAAAAGTTAGTAATCATATCCTGGCTAGTGCATCATATCTACATATGATGTGATACGTGGTATCATCATCCTTTCTGCAGAACCTGCAGATTGGTGATTATATTAATCTTATTTTAATAATGAGAACAAGAGATGCTTGTTCAGCTGACAGTGTCTTGTATATAGTCCTGTCTTTCACCTTAAGGTAATCTTCTCCATGTTAAGAAGTGTATCACTTCTTTTTATGTAGGAGCCTTTTAGGAGCATCTTTGATTGCTCTTGTCTCCTAGAGCTCCCCCAAATAACCTAGACGTGCCCTCAGCAATCGCTCTAATTCATCTCTTTGCATGGCTTAGAATAACACCACATATGATATTGGGTGTAAAGGGAACATTCTCAGATCTCCTTTTGAAGAGGTAGTCTGCTATCTCATTGCCTTTAATGCCCATGTGTCCAGGCACCCATTTAACCTTGTTAGCTAAAGAAAGTGAGTTCAGATTGATCTTACACACTTCCACCAGTTTTGAGCGGGTTATATAATTACCCAAGCATAAATACTGCCTGACTATCAGTAAAGCATAATTACCCATGCATACTTACTGCCTGACTGTCGGTAAAGATCGTGATAATCCTAGCCCTCGTACCCTCCTTTATTAGGTTCTGAGCACAGACATTAATTGCAAGCACCTCATCCTGAAAGACCAGTAAACTGCAAACAATAGCTTAACATGAAAGTATTCCTCTTAATTACATACTATTTTCTAAAAACCTGAATTCTTCAGCTTTATAGATTAATATCGATTTTCATTTCAGAATATTTTAATTACAAATCGTTTACTTACTTTTGCTTACTAAAATTATAAAGTAATATATTTTAATAATTAATAACAATCTTTAGTTGAGCATCCATGGTTTAAAATACAACAGATAAACTTATTTAATCATTAGCACATTATCTGAAGTTTATTATTTTTGTTTGGTTTAATTACAGAGAGAAAATATGCCAAAACCATCAGGAAAACCAAAGTTACCTCTTCAAGATAAAAAACTGATCTCATTTAATGGTTTCATGGGATATTTTTTGAAATCTTTGTATTCTTTTAAATATAGTTCATTGTACGTATTTCAAAAGTATTAATTAATCAACTCTACATTTCATTAAAAATAAATGAAAGTAACTGAAGGGCTTGGGGCAAGAATATGACATGCTATATGATGTAAATTGATCAGTAGAACAGTTTGGAAAAATTTTACTTTTCTTATTTAAAGTATTAAATGGTCTATATTATTATAGTATTACATTATTAGTCTGTATTGTAATAAATATGTTGAAGTTATGGCATTAGAACAACTAACACAATAAATAACTTTATAGATAAAAAAGAATCATTTTTCTAAAAATTCTAACCTTCAAAATTGCAGTTTCTCAAATTCTTGCCCTAAGCCATTCAACTGTTACAGTAAGTTATAATAAACTTTGTTATTTTTATTTCAGAGGATGGTTTTTATTGTTCTTTCTTCCTATATCAACATGTATTATGTTTCAATATTCAATAGGAAGATCACCACGTGGTTTAGTAGTAGGCATTGTTAATGAAGAATTATCCCTACAGCATGGAAACTGCAATAAATTTTCAAATCTTACCTGCTTTCCAGCATTTTGTGGGTATCTTCCACTCCTTGAGAAAAAAGATATTATTGTGGTATGTATAAAGCAAACATGTTTTAAAATATTTGTTTTCAGTTATTTATAACTATAAAACAAATTAGTAAGTAATATACTTGAAGTTATAGTATCATGGTAGGTTATGGTTATGAACCTTGGAAGATAGAGGAGCAATGGAGATGAAAAATGTGCCAAAATGCATATTGTAGATTGAGGCCAGAGAGGAGATGAGTTTGGTGGGAGAGGTCATGGTCCTTCTAACCTATGCTACCTCACTACCTATAACCAAATCAACATTTAATCAGTTGGGTTTATTTAAAGCAAACTTTATCCAATTATAGTAACATTATGAGTAGTAATGGGCTTGAAAAATATATTAAAGATTCCACCAGAGTAGAAACATATTATTTTTGACAAGAATGTTGTGGAAAGTAGGGAGGGTTTTATAAATAAAGACAACGAGTGTGTTTTCATAAACAGGTGCCACAACAGACCGTTCTAGAACAAAGCATCATGCCTGGTTTGTTCTCAACAGTATCCTTCCTGTCACCATCAACTGTTTTATTTACAAACTAAAATAATAAAACTTGTTTTCTATAACAAAGAATCAATCAAATGATCAAAATTAAATTTATTAAATATTAACTAAAATGATTCATTTTAATGAAGCTTTTCAGGCTTTATCTTCTATAAATTGTATAAATATAAACCAATTCTAACTTAATCTTGTGTGATGTTATTTTAATGTAACAATTATAAATATGTAATTAACAAAAATGTAAAGTTAACTACACTAATTTTTTAGTTCTATTAATCCCTAACTTCATTTTAAAATTAAAAAAAAATCAAAAATAATGTATTGTATTGGTTACACAGTTTTCTTCTGATGAGTCATCTTCATTATTTTTATATTCTCGTAGTTATAAATTAATAGGAAGAACTTTGAACACTGTTAAAACCATAACTAAAAACCACTTGCAATGGCAGTTGATGTTAAAGACATTAAACTGAACACATAAAATGACCATTGAAGTAAACCAGTACTCAATAAAATAATAATAATAATAATAAAAAAATAACTCAATAAAATATTAGAATTTCACCATTTTCAAAATGGAAAATTATTTTTTTCACTTCATAATTATAAATTGTTACATATATTATAATTTTTTTATCAATATAATATAATATTCTTGAAACCTTTAGGTATTCTTTAATGATACAGCGACTGCTTTAACAAACATTGTAGAAAATAAGATTCATGGTGTCATGTACATACCTGAAAATTTCACTGAGTCTTTACAAGAGAGATTATACAAGGGTATGAGGACTTCTGAAAATGCAGTCGAGCAAAGTGAAATAACAGTCTGGGTCGACACAACAAGTAATTATTTATTCACATACATAGTCAATCAGTGTAGAATTTAAACATATTTTTTAATATTTTTTTTTCTCATGATTGCAGATAAAGTTATTGCAGATTTTTTGAAAAACACAATATACTTCACATTTTTTGATTACTTGAAACAATTATCGCTAATGTGTCAATGGACAGTAAGTCATAGTCTATTGCCAATACAGGTAAAAAATTGGATACAGAATATTATGAAATGAAATATATTTTTATTAATGTCAGTTATATTGATTTATTTATTTCTAGTATAATGAAGCAATATATGGAAAGTCTGTGACTGAATTCAGCGAATTCTCAGTACCTGGTGTCATATTAATGTAAGAAATTTAAATCATTACAAAATAAATGTTCTTATTGTTAAATATGACTTTAAATTAATGTTGAACTTATCACTGAAACATTCAAACACTCTTGAATTAATTAAATATACTCCTCTAGTCTCTGATTATATAATTAGGATTATCCCGGCTGACTCACTAAATTTTAAGATAATGAAATAGGGATAGCTACCATAATTAACAGCATATCTGCTTTTTTTAAAAGAGGCTAATACTTTAACAGGTTTTTTTCTCTAATAATTCCTTCATAAAAACATAATACTTATTTCTAACTCCTTAGATGCCACAAAGAGACTATGGCCTTGTAAAACTATACTTCCTTGTCTTTTTTGAGTAGGAGTAAGAGGCATACTATAAGTTTCAAACATATATTACTTATTTTCAAGCCAAAATAAATAATACCATATTTTATGCAATATACTGGTGTTGAAAACTAAAAAAAAAAAAATTATCATTATATTAATTAAAATGATGAATTATAGTAAATTGTATAAAAAAAAAAAAAAATCAAGTAACATATTACACAATAACATTTATTGTTTTAGGATGCAATTTTTTTTACCTGTAGCCTACATGATACCCATTCTTCAAGATAAGAGAAGTGGTATTATTGCGAGAAGCTTAATATCAGGTACTTAATTAACTAAAATTAATATTTTACTAATAAGTAAACAAAAGATGATAAGACTATGGTAAAGACATAAACTAGAAAAGATTGACTAAAAATATTTGAAATTTAACATTTGATCGTTTAGTAAAAATAGATCTAGCACCAATTGTCATAAAAAAAATAAATAAATAAAAAAAATAACTATGTAATAAAATAATATTTTTCAGGACTTACCCATTTAGAAATTTTGGCTGCTTATACTGCAATGACAACGATATTATTCCTAGTGCAGACAGCTTGCAATGTGGTCACCCTTTATGGAATATATGGTCATGTATTTGAAGGAAGTGCTACATTGGCATTTATGCTATTGTTTTTAGTGGGATTTAATGGATTGTGCTTTGGTAAGACTAATTTTTTAGTACATTTAAATTGCATGTATCAAAATTATCTAAGAATTGAAGAAATAACTTGTTTTGAGGTGTAATTTTTTAAGAAAAATAATTGATAATTTCAGTTGAATGTACATGTAAGTGAAAATTGAAATTTATGAAGGGCATATTAAAAAGAATCATAATTAAATTTCTTTAGGGTTCAATGAAAAATAATTAAACTATTAAAGGGACATTTATATGTAATTTCGTTTTTAAAGTGGTATAATTTGTGATTAAAGTTTAAAAAAATTAAACATCAAACATACTTTAAAAATAGAGATATTTTTTTGCCAGTGTATTTTCTTGATTTCTTTCTTACTTAAAAACATCACCTGGGACCCATAGAACTTATGTAAACTACAAAGAAATAAAATCAGAGGTGTAAATCTGACAAGATCTTTTTGTTTTTCAAGGAATAATTCACAATTTAAGGTATATTTAAAAAAAATATATTCATTATTTACAATCATAATGGAAAACAAAAATCGACAACAAATTTAAAGATATGACAATAATTTCGATATTGTATTAAGTTGTTGACATCTTTAGGACAAATAAGCTTCCCTGTAAGGCAAATGATTACCATTGGTATTAATTTATGCCATTAAGAATTTATTACATTATTAGAGCTTTTGGTTGACCTCAGCTCTAAGCTGTAATCCCGCAACTGCTTTCTACACTCATCCAAGGGTTAAGCAAACCTGAATTCCCATTTTGAGTCTATTTTTAAAAACCCTTGACTTGGTGATCAAAATGGGTTACTTGTCAACTGATACTTTGTTACCCTGCTAGTTAACAACACATTACAATAACAGGTAGTTAAAGTACTCACATTTTTATAATTAAAAATTATTTGTACATTGATCATTGATTGTATATCTTTAGTTCACAAGATGGGGATCAGTACCCTGAAACACAAAGAAATAAGACAAATTTAATATTTTGAATAATAAAGATAATACAAGGCAGAGGCCAAACTGTCATTAATTTCAACATAAATGACTTCATCCAATTATTATGATTGACTTTGCTTGAGGTGAAGAATAATAATATTTGTACCTTATTTTATTAGGTATGTTTGTGGTAGTCTTTTGTGATCGAGAATTACTTGCAGCATTCATGACCCTTGGTGTTATGGTCTGCAATGGTGTTTTATGTGGTAAGATTTCAATTTATTCCTCTATAAAATTTTTTAACCATTTGTTAATATTTTAAAATTAAAAATATTTAAACTAATCAATAACTCTAATTGTTTAGCTATAACAGTTCTAATAAAGTTTCTTCTTAAAAATTATATGCTAATAAAAGAATTATAAAGTTTTTTATAAATGTTTAAAAATTACATTCTAACCAATATGATCTGACAATATAATGTTTATATATATTATCTAGATTAAGTAGTTGATTTAATTTCTTCCTTTAACAGGTTTAAAAGGTATAGAGACATTTTTATAAATAAAGAAACATTTTTTATGATCACTGATACTATTCAAATAAATTAGGTCGCTATAATACAAAACATATTTGCCAATCATTAAAATGTATGACACCATTTTATATTTCTTAAAACAGTTACTATATGATTCAACTGTGGCAGGGCTTATTATTTTCCCTTTATTTACTTTAATTTCATTTTATTGACAAATCATTGTCTTTCCAGTTCATCTGTTTCCAACTTTAAAGTTCTTTCCTTTTCCTCTTTTCCAACTTCACGCCTTTTTAAAAAATATTTTTTTCTTTGATTATTGATGTGGTTTACAAATGTGCATCATGAGAATTAAAATCAGTTATTTATTGGTTATATCAAGAAACATTTATTTCAAATTCTAATTGTTATTATTTTCGTACTTTTATTTTTAATTTTTTTAAAAGTTTAATTAATATTTTAATGTTTTTGTTTCAGTGAAAATAATAAAACTTCTAGTTATATTTAAAAATATTATCAGAGGCATCATTTTGAATGTATTGAATATTCAATACATATGAATATATACAAATATTTATTTGTGGCTATCATACAAATAAAATGACATTAATTAATATCATTGAAAATTTATTTTTCAAAAAATAACTTTAAGAAAAAGGGTTTTTTGGGGGGCTTGAGTTACTGGTTATCATTAGTTTTTGTAAGAATCATTTATTTAATTAGTTTTTTATTTTGCAGGTCTTTTCTGGACCCCAGAGGGAATGCATCCAATTCTTCAATCAATCGATTGGATTCTTCCACTCACTTTAGGCTCTAATGCATACAGGTCTATTACTATGAGAGCTTGGTCACTGTCTCATCCTGTAATATATAATGGATTTTTATCCATTATTTTGTGGATACTGATCTTTTGCTTTGCAACATATGGCCTAATAAAACTTAAAAAAGGAAGTTGGAGTTAGTTTAGGCAATATCCATTTTTTATTTAAAGAAAATTTTCCTGTAAAGATACAATAACTAGTATGCTAGCCTATTTATTCAGCTTTAGAAAACTACAGATAATTTCATGTACAAACTTCTTGTTGCTATGTATTTATCGTCTGCTTTGATATTAAAATGTAGATAAATCTTAAATTTGTACATATATAATATAATTCCTATTAGCTATAAGATCTGTATTTGGTAATGAAATAAGTAAAAAAAAAAAAATTGTTCCTTTAATTGGAAACATGTTAATTAAATTTTGCCATTAACATATAGTAAATTTTATGATTTTTTATTAAATATTATAATTCATTTTAACATGATACTATATTCATAATTTTTTGGTGTGATTTGGAAAAAAAGCTTTCCAATATCTACATATAATTTACTTCTTATTGAAGTTTCAAGTTAAGTGCAGCCAAGAAAGAACCAAGAAGGCTGTTCTGTAATAAATAGAAATTTTATATTGTGACCACTAAAACCTGGAAACGATGAAGCCAAGAAGGTTCTGAATATGGTAGTAAGTTTTAAATTTATTGTAATGTAATGCAGGAAAAAAAGAAAGAAACTAAAGAAAAAAAATTAAGCAGTGTCTTGGCATATAAAATAATTATTTTGGATTAAATTATTAAATTTTCCTACGGTGTTTATTCTCTTGTGAAGTGCAACTAAAGTACAAATTATTACAAAAACTAAATTCTTGTAAAACTTGATTATGCTATTTGTTTTTATTTTATTTTTACTTTTTTTTTTTTTTTTTTTTGTTCATTGGCTTAATAAATTATTATTAGGAAATTTCAGAAGTAATAAAGGTTTTTGCTTTAAGTAAAGTATTTCCACTAGAATTTGATTTGCACCCTCCCCAGTAAATGTTTTTACAATTTATGTAATCTAAAATTAATGTATGGTTCCCTGGCGGTAAGAGTTTTAAAATTTTTTCTTGAAGGAGGTTTTTATTGGGAAGTTTATAAACTGTCTTGACGATTTGGGAGACGAGTGTAAACGACCTATATGTTAAATACGTTGGAAATGATATTTTCAGTGAAGCCAATATTATTTTTAATTATTGTGCTACACCATCTGGGCCCTGTTTCATAATGAAAGCTAATAGTATTAGTTCAAAATACAAGTATAGAAAAAACATGTTAATAACACTAATACTTATTTTTTTTAATAATATGGAGAACTATTAGTGATATTACAGGAGTTAAAAAGTACTAAAGTGCAAATTACTATCACACATGTCAGTTTAATTGTATTAAATTAAATTCACAAGACTAATAGTATTATTTTGTACTTTATTATGAAACAGGGCCCAAAATTAGTCAAACAATCTTTAATGCCTTATGGACATTTGGTTAATTTTTGGAAAATCACTGGTATCAGTGATAAAAAAACATCTCTATTCTTTTTTTCAGAGCATCAAAATTATTCCTGATTTTCAAATCAGTTTTCGATACAGTCATTCCACTTCTCACCAACTGCCAAGACTATCAGAATTTATAATAAACTGATTCGAAAAGAAAAGACACACTCTAAAACTTCCCACAAGCGTTTGACAAGGTCTGGCATCGAGGTCTCTTATATAAACTAAAGAAAGTAGACACTCTAAAATACCTATAAAATATTCTGAGTTTATATCTCAATGGTAGAACATTTTCTTTCAGAATAAATATCAAAAATTCTACCCTCAGACAAATCCATGCCGGTACTCCACAAGGTTCAATCCTTTCTCCTATTCTGTTCAACTTCTAGCTTCATGACATCACCAAATCCACACACACATCCATAGCTATGTTTGCTGAAGATACAGCTTTGTTCTCTCAACATGATGACACAATAATCGCTTGAAATACTTTGCAAATTCAACTTAATAATCTAGAAGAACATTTCACTAAATGGATGATTAGTCTGAACATTGAAAAATGTAATTCAAAAGTTTTAACTCTTAGAGGCCCACCAGATCCACCACAACTAATCCTCAAAAGTAAAATTGTAAAATAGAATCCTGACATTGAAACAGTAAGATACCTGGGAATTCACCTCGATTGTCGCCTTACCTGGAATCACCATATAAACATTAAACTAACTCAAACCTACGCAAGATTAGCAATGCTATGTCCTATCCTAAACAGGAATTCCAAATTAGAAGAATAAACAACTTTTCTTATATTTAAAGGGCGGGGGAGGGAGGATGAAGGTATCCCTCCAACAATTTGTAAACCTTAAAAGTTTGGAAATTTGAGAACCTACTTCAAAATGTGATTAAAAAAAATATTTACACTCAAAATTGTCTGTAAATGCTATTTAAAGTGGTTACTTTTTCACGGATGTTTTTAAAAAGGACTAATTTTTGTGAAGGCTACCTAAAAGTAGGATATTTCGATCAAAATTGCTGGAAAGTGTTAGATTTTGGAGCTGGTTTTGTACAGTATTACCAAAACTTTTTTTTTCATATATTTTTGAAAATTTATATCTCTGAAAAAAAGTATCAAAGACATCAAAAGTAAAATTTTATATGGTTAGTAACAAATAAGGGAAAAAATGAAAAAAAAAAAAAAATCGGGAAAATCTATTAATTCGTATTTCATTATAATTTTTGACTAGATAAATTGAAAGGGAATGGCTGAGGTGCCTTCCGATAGCGTTTTAATAACTTCTTCAGCTATGACAGGGACTGGAGTGTACATGATAGTGGACTAATAAAGATAGTACAAGAGCCCAAGAGGAGAAAAGAGGCAGTTATCTTACCCCAATTTTTGATTAGTTTAATGAAAACTAGGTATGATTACTAGTCAAAATTGATGAGTCTGCCGAGTATAGGTAGGGGGAATAAAAAATTGCGGCTGTTTCAAAACGATAAAAAAAAATTAATTTTTCATTCGGAGCTCCATATCTTAAAAAGTAGCCACAACATAAGAAAAACTAAGAGAATGCCATTTAAAGTAGAGTAAATTTGATAAAATGTGAGCCCTTGTAGAGCTATTTACGTTTTATAGTTCTCGAGATATAGCTTTTTAATAAGCAACATTTCATAAAAAATGCTGTAAGGACGTACTGAAAAATCTATATCTCAAAAACAATTTGACGTACAGATGTCTATTAGCACTCAAGTTAGAAATTAGCATTTTGTGAGTTTATTTTGTCAAATATTATAAAAACTACAATACTTTTACAAAGATAAACATTAATAGTGTTTAAGAAAAACATTAACTACTATATAGCACATTTAACTACCTTTAATTTGAGTGCTGGCAGACATCTGTACGTCCAATGGTTTCTGAAATAAAGTTTTTCATATATCAAACTTATTGTCCGAACAACTATAAATCAATTTATTTTAGCAAATATTATGAAAGCTACTATTCCTACGAAGGTAATGTTAATAAACTACTTTATAGTACATTAAACTAGCTTTAATTTGATTGCTGATAGACGTCTGTACGTCACATAGTTCCTGAGATATAGATTTCTCAAAATAAATTAACTAACTACTGATATTTCAGTACATTATTATGAAATGTTGCTTTTTAAAAGGCTATATCTCGAGAACTATTGGAGGTAAATAGCTCAGTTGTGGCACACATTTCAGCAAATTTACTCTTCTTTAAATAATATTCTTTTAGATTTTCTAGTATTGTTGGTCGTTTTTAAGATATAGAGCTTCGAATGGAAAATTAATGTTTTTTTTAAGGGTTTGAAACAGCCACAATTTTTTATTCCCCCTAGGTATACTTGGTAGACTCATAAGTTTTGACTAGTAATTATACATAGTTTTCATTAAAGTAATAAAAAATTGGGGTGAGAAAGCTACCTTTTTTTCTTCCCGGCTCTTGTAGTAAGACGACTGCACAAACATTGTTCGCTGGCTATCAGTTCTTGTTCAAAAGTCTATGAATATTACATTGTTGTTGTTTATTATAGTCCAAAATATTTCCATAAGTAGATAGACATACGTTAATGTGGCATCTCGATAAAACCTAAAATATTTTATGTGTATTTGAAATATTGCCATAAAAGTTTAATTCTATCAGAAAAGGGAACAGATGTTCATATCTTCTGAAGTTGTGGTATGATAGGAGAATAATTAAATGAGATAAATAATGGAGGGTGCAGCAGAGAGGAAGGAAATAAAACTTTTATATGAGGGGAGGTGTGGCCAGGATTGATCCTGCTTAGATACTTTCTGGGTGTGTGGTGCCCACAATTCCCAACGAAAGATAACTTTTACAAAAATAAAATAACAATGTCGATACAAGAAACTTATGTGAGTAAACAATTATTGTAACTAGGGTTTTATAATAACATAAATTATAATGATTATGAATATACAAAATATAAGTTAATATTTGGTTTTCTAAGCGATTTGGTACGTCTAAATTCAAGTCGATCATCTTCAATTGAAGATTATCAATTATATTCCAATAAACTGTGAGGACCTTTACTCATAACCAATTCATTCAGAAAACAAATCTTCAGTTTTTTTACAATTTTATCATTCAGTAGCTACATTGTGAGTGATAGTTGCGTACTTCTGTATAGCAAGCTCTGAACAGACTCTGCGCGAATCCAATTCTAAATTACACTTATAAAAAATATGATTAAGTATTTTGGGTGATGTAGCCCCTTCCCCGTGTCCATATCTAGATCATATCAATACGATAATTATTAAAATCATGTTACATATTATATTAAATATACTTTTAATCAGTATTCGGTTTTATCATCGTTTCCTATGTTGTTTAGGGTTCTGAATCTGAGTCGTCCAACAAAATTTCACAGTGAAATTGAGATATTCAAACACAAATAAAGCAAGATTATTGATACAATCTCAAAACGCAAACAGTAATCAGTTAGATAATTTTTTTTTTAAATATTTATTTATTGGTATTTACAACTGTACATTATAATACATTTAGTAAACCTGATCTAAGTTAAATTGGAGTGTTACAGGCGTGTAGAGAAACTACCCATTGGTAGCAC
>NW_027110043.1:291199-303430 GCF_000696795.3 Halyomorpha halys | reverse complement strand
CCCAAACCTCAACTCCATATGTCCAGATTGGCCTTATTACAGTCATGTAGATCAGTCTTTTGTAATGTGTTGGAAGTTTAGACCGTTTGTCTAGCAAGTGCTGTAATAGTCGAATCGACGTGCAGTTTCCTGTCTTTTCAGTCTTGTGTGAGGATTCCAGGTTATCGTTTGTCCAAATGTAGTCCAATGTAGCGGATCTGTTCGACAGGGGTAAGAGTTAAATGAAACTGTAGGGCAGTCAGTAGGTTTACGACAAAGGGTAAAGGTGATTTGCTGGGATTTATTGGAATTTATATTAATCCTCCAATTATGACACCATTCTTCGAGGGCTGTGATATGGGTTAGATAAATTTAGATTCAGATTTAGAACCCTTTTGATAATAAAATAGACTAATTTATTTGCAACGAGAGTTGTTGACACCATATAACTTTTGATTCACCTTTAGATTTATATTTGCCCACACTCACCGGAGGAGGGGATGAGTTAAAGTAAAAGATATAACCACAAAAGGGGTAAAAAGAAAAATCCAAAAAATAAATAATAAATCGCTCTTTAAGCGCCACGTTATTTTTCCCCCTTGGAAATAACGATGACTCCAATATGCCCACAATATAACCACCATATACCCCTGTATAAACAATTATCGAACTATGACCATTGGTGAATACCTTTACATGTAGATAGACAGCAAATATAGGGCCGAACCCTACCCACGTGTAGAATTATCGCAATAACATAGGAAGTGAACAACAAAAAAAAACTTAAGTAATTAACAAGTAGAAAGCAGTGTATGTGTATAAGAAAGAACAGAAGAACTATATAAACAAATGTTTAATAATAAAAATAGAAAATATATGTACACAAAAAGGATAAAATATCATATAAAAAAAAACACATAAAACTTATAGATTGACTTTACCATAAATTAAATACACTAACTTAACCCGATTAACTAAATTTACACTATTATACAAAAGAAGAACATAGAACAATAAAACCTTTAGGTCAAACCCCATTCACTTGTTCTAGGGTGTACTGCCGCACAACAAAACCGTCTGCCTAAAATACCTTTGTAGGTTATTGTTCGTTGATCTAAAAATGTTATTAAGCCAATTTTTAAGGTAATCTGAAGTTGAAGAAATTTGGTTTGTTACTAATTTGGATACAATACTTACTTTCTGACAAAAGAAAAACTAATTTTAAATACTTTTTTTTATACTCTATTTTGACATATATTGTAATAAAGGAAGTAATTTTGACTCCCGGATCATCATATTCGTTATCTTAGCAAACTAATGAAATAAAGATGACACAAATTTTTAGTATGGGATTCCCTGAAGTTTGTTCATAAATGTGGTACTAAGTATTAAATTGCTTATCTTGATTTTGGCATTAATCTGGATAAATCAAAAGAAATTTTGAAATATATAATAATCTAGCTGAAATCTTAAGAGAAAAATTACTTGTAAAGGACAGATTCAGCGCAGAAATATTTTTATATTGAACCGATTTTTATTTTTAAAACAAGATATTAAACCAAATAAAAAAACATATTACAGAAAAAAAAATATTAAAAAAAGTGTAGAATAGGTCAGTGGTTCCAACCGGGGTTCCGCTAAATAATTACAACTTATGAAATTGGATTTTAAAGTAATCCAAATATTTTGATAACAGTAATTTGTATTCCTTGAACCATATTATAGAATATACATGGTATTTACAGAATATACTTCGTTCTCTACAATTTATTTGGATCAAATGTTAATGTAATGGTTCCTACATTTCCCTACTTTTACCAAAAGGTTCCGCGGCCAAAATAGGTTCGGAATTACTGCTATAGCTCGTGACTAGTAATTTTAGTTATCAGTGGGATATTTAAAAAGAGAGGAATGGAAGCTTCAGTTGTGGGTCAGTTGAAAAAGGGCATATGGCCGAAAATCATGTTCTTAGAAATCACCATGCAAAGTTTAGTAAAAAGTACGATGTATGATATCAATGTATGAATTCAGCTAATTTATTTTGATATTGATATTCGGTAATGTGTTACATAGGATATGAAAAATATTAGATTTTAGATTGAAAATAGGTTTATGTCACTATATTGACTTTTTTACTTGAGTTTATAAAATAATGAAATGCTAAAATAAAGATATTTTTTTGGCAAAATAATAACTGTTATTGACCAAGTGTGGTCCTAAAGATGATGCAAAACGACGAAACGATGATGTTATGGGATACATTTGTTAAAACAATATAAAAAAGAGTTGAAAATTTTATATCCAATTAATTCCAGATCTAATCTTTACATTAATGTACATTTTTGTTCTGAAATAAAGTTTTGAGTACTTTAAATTTTATGTTCCACTCAAAATATTAATTTAGAAAACATGATATAATTAGGAGTTTCGGAAATATTGAGTGCTATGTATAAATAAAAAAAAAAATCTAGTCTTGTCAAAAATACAGCCTTTAAAGGACTAACATGTAAGTTGGTCTGTACCTGAATGATTTAAGGATCACTATGAGTTGTTTTTAAAATAACTCGTATCAGAACTTTAAATACAACAATTCTTTCCTCTATAGAATCAAAAAATTACAGCTTATGTTTCCAGGCAGACTGTTTTTTTTCTCTTTAGTATGTGACACTTCACACAATAAAGAGAAAAGCCAACTACCATCATAATATTAAAACATTGAGCATAGATGGGTTCATTAGAAATGGCATAATGGCAACATTGCATGCACTTAGTTGTTCTTGTATTAGTGATAGCCCAGGTCAGTGTTACAGTATGGCATGTTCGTGAGGAGTCGTCGTTTGTACTACCCCGACATCTCATTTATTTCTGAGTCTATACAGAGCACAAGCTCCTTTTAGCGATCCTGTTTTAATATAAGAAACAAAATGAAAAACATAATAAACAAGATACAATAATACGTTCATCGATTGGACACCCAAATTAAAAATATAAAATTAATTACACAGTAAAGTTAAAATAAAATGTTTTTCTCTGTGGGAGCAATTTAACACCATTACTTTTAATTAAATGAAGATACGGTAACTTATATAGAAACCTCCCACATTTTGTAGGATTGTGGTGGGGAGGAGTTCGTTAAGTGGTAGAAGTCCCAGTTTCAAAACGCAAACATATCCTACAAAGGTGGGAAACGTGGGTTTGTCAAGTTATTTTGTCAAATAACTGTTCTTTTATCGCGAATCAGCGAGCTTATCGCTTGCATTTTCGATTAAATCGCGAAGAACGCCCCCCCCCCTTATCACAAAACAATGTTTTAATGGGATGCAAATCTTGCAGGGATACATTTTTCGGTCCAGGTGGAGAATATGTCGAACAGTCCGATCCGACGCTTTGAGAGCTACGATTCTGAGTCGAAGGCCTTAATGACTGTTCGTACAACCTTCATGTTTTAAAGCGTTCTCACACTTGAAGCACTTATTACTAACAAGAGCACAAATTACTAACCCATAACAAAAACGTTTTGCAATCTAAGGGACGTTCATTGCGGGTGAGTCGAAAATGTGTCACGATAACATAAAAGTTATTTGACAAAAACGTTGTCAGAATAAACTCACCTTTCTCGCCCGTGTACGGCATATTGGCTATTAAATACTGGATAACACCCGCTACACGGATTTTTATTTCTCGAGTGATCACTTTCGAAAAAAGAAAAAAAAAGTACTGTAATATTATACAGTGAAATTGCTATCAAAAATTAAGTTAATAGAAAATGGATCAACTAAAAAGAAGATACTACTTCTGAAAGGTGACAAAGAAAAAGAAGAAATTGAGCTACCAGACGCAACAAAACTACCGTATTTTGCATCAAATGGCTATTGTATACAAATAGCTACCGTTAACAGATATTTTTCTTAAAAAAACTATCTTTTTTAAAGTTTTTAAAATTTTTTTTCAGGACTAACGTTAATTATCTGTACTCTATTATGTATAATATTAACATACTCAGCCTGAAAGTGTCGCTGAAAAGACTAAGATCATCTCTCGGATCTCCTGCTCTTCCTTAAATCTATCCCAGAACTTCCCAACCTTACCCTAAAAAATACGACTGTTTCATTTTACATAGTGAAAAACCTTGTAGTCAAACTCTTTCCAGGAAACCACGCATCTCCTAAACTCTACCCTGTAAACTTCCTTAACTCTATTCTGTAAACCACATATCTCCCAAATTCCTCGTCGAACCATAGCAACCCTCAAACATTTCAGTCGACTCCACTATCATCTGCCACTTAATCCTTGTATTCTTCCACTTCGACAATGGTTGCCTGGTGTTCGTCAGACTTTCGATTAAACTCAAAGCGAAGCTTAAATCTCTCAATTCGATTTGTCTTCGAGATCACCAGAAATACGCTTATAACCCAGTATTATGCCGAGTTGAATTGGCTTTACCCTTTCATACGCCTTGTAAAAACGTTACCGCGTTTAAATCCCTTCTGTTCAACCACCTTTTCCTTCTCCGAAATGAATAAATATTATATTATTTGTAAATACTGATATTACTTTTTGATTTTTTTTTTCTTTGCTCTTCTTTATTATTAATTTTTTATATTTTAAAATTACTAATTATGAAATTATAGTATAAGCAATAAGTATGCGCGGCCGTTTTTAACTAATATATTGTTGAACCTAAAAATTATACCAAAGTTAATTAGTCTCAGAAAATAAACTATTTTTCATTTTATTTCGATACCAAGCTTTGCTACAACTAACATAAGCTCAGAATTGTTTCTTACGGTCAAAATAGCCCCAGCATCTTAGTAAGCGTAGGGGTTGGAAAATCAAAAATTGTCATAAACATTGAATTAGGAATAGTATTAAACTGACACAGAAGAATTTGCAAGCATGAGGTA
Source organism: Halyomorpha halys (assembly GCF_000696795.3). Taxonomy (NCBI): domain Eukaryota; kingdom Metazoa; phylum Arthropoda; class Insecta; order Hemiptera; family Pentatomidae; genus Halyomorpha; species Halyomorpha halys. The sequence goes on along the minus strand of NW_027110043.1, from coordinate 298,547 downwards.
GATATAAATATCTGTTTTGAATTAAGTTGAATTATATGTTTGAAATGTTGAATGTTTGAAAAGTTGAATTTATCGTAATAGGTTTAAAAGAAATTCAATCTTTACAAATATACAAAATGAAAAAAAAATACCCACAATTTTTAAATCATATCATTTTTTAATCATATTTTATGACAATTAATAAGAAATTAATTAATCACCGGTTTAAAAACAAGTTTCCTGAAGAGAACATTAATTTCTTAATTATCTAACCGGATTAGTAAGCTTAGTAAGCGGATTAAATGGATTTGACTTGATCCCTAAGTCTTAAAGCTTAATTAAGACCATTTGAATTACATTTTAACTGGAAATTAAAGTAGATCATCTCACCCGAGATTATTTGGTAAGAAGGGAAATGAAAAATATTCAAGCTAGAAATATGAAGACCCTTCAGAGTATTTTGCACTGAAGCCATATCCAATTCCCTCAGAGAGGCAACATACATTCGCCAGTTGGGGAGATATACCAGCACACAATCTCCTCCCTATTAACTCCCGAGCCCATACCCTGGGTTACTTCCCATCTCGCTGCCTCCTTCCATATAACAAGGGAAATCCTAACTCCTCTCTCTCCCTCACCCTGTAGCCATTTAGCCAGGATAACCCTTTGTTTTGATCTGTTCCTGAGATAATTGTGTGTTTGCTTGTTGGATTAATCTAACGCTATATAAGCTTGGTAACCATTGGAATCAACTGTACCCTAGTGCATCGTAGAGGGGTTTTATTACTCAACTAATTATTACAGAATATTGTACAATTCTCTGGTTGATGACTGCCCAGAAATTAAACATTTCTTTTAGTTGTTTAAAACAATGCCCTTAACATACTACAACTATAGACATTATCTCGGAAATGATTGTGAATAACATTATTCTAATGATGAAACAAAGTCAATCACTAGTCACCAAAATAAAAGCAAACTGAAATACTAGAAGGATATTGCATAATACGGCAATGTTTAAGCGGTGTTATTCCGGGTATTGGGTTAATGAAATTTCCTTTATGTTGGAAGTATTTTTTTCGTTGGACTTTACATGAATTTTGAAATCACTAATATATTAATTGAAATCAGAAAACTAAGAGCTCTTCCTACTAAGAGACAATTTCAGATACTAGAAATGAATATTAAGTACTAAATAACAATGCTTTTATGTAATAGAAAAATAAACAGTTAATAAAAATTAACTTTTGGTGTCGGTAATGATGAATATGTTTTAAAAACATTTTTTGACATAAATTTATTAAATGACGCAGTATTATGAAAATAAATCATTACATTATAATCATAAGATTTTTTTTTCGTACCCTTCATCAAGAATAATAACATCATTAGTTCATATATAATATAAGAAATTTATTATGTATGTATGAACTAATAATTTTATTACTCTTAATGAAGGGTACGAAAACAATCTTATAAAAACCTCATATTATTTTTTTTAATCATCTTTTGTGGTAATTAATAATTATTAATTATTGGAAATTTTAATTATAAGAAAGGTAAAAAAATATCGATAAATGCATTAGAATTTTGTATTATATGAGTGGAAATATTTCTCAAAAGTTGTTTTCTCGTTTTCCCTTACATTTCACACAAATGGAAAAGTATTATTCTTGATAATTGGTTTACTGCATCATGATGTTGAGTATGAAGCTCAGAATCAATATTAACGTCGTTAAAGTTTAAATTAATTTTGTCATAAGTTCTAAAAGCAGAACCCTTTCATAAAGTTATTGAACGCAAAACGTATTCATTAAAGGGTAAAAACCGAAATAGCTCAACTCTATTACGACCAAGATGGGAAAACCACTTTTCTCTGACCTCGGTGAAGAGCTCTTTACTCATACAAGTTAACTTCAGTTCGTTTTGACCAAGACTCACTGTTCACCACTAGCTTATTTACAATAATCCTAACCGGTGTGTTAGTAATTAAAAGTACAAAGGAAAATGTATACATTTTCAAATAAAAATAAAATAAAAGATAAACAAATATTTAAATTTTACCCTCCCCCTCACTCTCCCTCGCCCCAGAATTATTGAATTTCCACTTATACTTAATTTTAACATACCAAATTTGGACAAACTGCTATTAAAGTAAAAATGTTTAAAAAATCATGTAAACATTTTCTTAGGTTTATTAGATCTCATTAAAAAAAAAAATAAGATTTACAATCATTGTCATTTTGGAAATATGTTATAACAAAATAATTAAGAAATGAGGGGAATGGAAAGTGTCTAATGAAAATTAAAATGGTTTGATGGATTTCTTTAAGTTTCTAGGAAAAGCGAAATAAGACTAATACAATGAAAGATCGACTATCAAATGAAGACAGAGAAAAAAAAACTACTGGATGTTACCACCAACATTAAAAACGAGTGAATAAAATGATGAAGGTTTATTCTTCATTCAAGAAAAGTTTTTTCTAAGTCTGTACACAAAATTGTTAATGCCATAATAACGATATACCGTATATTATACACAAATAATGAATAAATAAAACATAATTCGAACGAAAGATTGTGAATTTATGAAGTGAAAGAATAAGTGACATTTTAAGGAAACTATATTTAGGTGATTTAAAGATAGGAATAGGTAAAATCATTTTGGGTTCACTGGAGCTTTTGTATTTTCATGTTTTCAGCTCCTCTTAATTATAAATAAAACTTGACTATTTAGAAAATATTTCATTCATATGTATTATACTATAAATATTAATCAATGTTTTTGTTGTTTGCATATATTCAATTAAAACCAATGTATAAGAATATTTATTTAACTGAATGAATTTGTTTTCCAATGTTAGCCAGTGTTTCAATGTTGCTCAATTTAACTATCTTACATCTTCTCCTCATGTTTTAAATAAATGTTTCAAAGGTGTCCGTTGCCATATCAGGGTTTAGCGAGGTGGGTCACGCAGAGGGTATTGCCTTCTATTATTTTTGGTGTTCTGATATCCTCTTGTGAGATTGTAACATGCCGCACATGGACCAATATTACTAGCAATAAGTGTCTGTTTCAAAGTAAAATAAGTAAGGCTACTTTAAGATAGAGCGAGAGGGTTTCATGCCGGTTTAAAATTGTATGCGCTTTTTCAATGTTACCCTATTTTACAAACTTAAGTCTCCTCTTCCTGTGTTAAATAAATGTTTCTAAGACGGTATAACACCGTCGCTAAACCGGAGTTTAGTGGGAAGATACACTTATACGCGATAAGCAAAGTATATATAATATATTTCATGTATAATGTATGTATGAAGTACCAATTTTATTTTAATGAAGGGGTTTAGTGGGACCACAAGGCAATCGAAGGTGGAGAAGACGAACTAGTATACATATTCCATTTATTGGAATATGTATGTTCTCATCATGTAATTATACTTTATGAGCGGTACGAAAAGTGGAGAGGGTTGCCCATTTCCTCATGTAAGATTGTAATATGTCATGCATTGACCAATACTACTCGCAATAAGTAAGTATATCCAGGGCCATGTGTAGCTAAGGGAGTGAAGCGACTGCCTCATGACTGCAGCGGCGCTAGTTCGAATCTGACTTAGAGGGTAGACCCCACCCACCATGGTTAGAACAGGTTATATCTAGATACCCCATATGTCAGAAATGACCAGAAAGGAGATAAAAAAACTAGGTAGCTCTCCCCTTTCCCAAAGACAGCGTCTAGTGTCTAGAAACTAAATCAGGGTTCTGAGTGAGTGAGGTAAACAGGTTACGAAGGTGCTAGATCTTAAAATTGGAAGCGATGCAACTGGCTGCTGAGGTTCTAGTTCCTGCGATGTTTGTGTAACCAGTTTCATAAGAAGTGGTCATTTATTCCTAATTAGCAAAATTAAAGGTACTTTAGAAGATTTTTTTTTTTAAATATTCGTCATAAAAGCTCTGTTAGACTATTTCAGTGAAGACAACTATGTGGTTTCAAAGCGCACTTAATTGTTCATAGATTTACTGTGTTTAATAAAAATCGTTAGAGCCGTTTTTAAAAAAAATCCTAAAAATTTGTAAGATCGATTTTCTAAAGTGGTACTTCCGATTTTACGGGTATAGAGATCGATTTCATTAATTCAAACTACCCTCCCAAACCCCAATATTAAACCCTACACATTCAAGGGGCTCAGAAACAAAGAAAAAATTAATTTGTTACATTGCTATTCAAGGCCACTGAAAAATTAGAAAAACCTTTTTTTCATTTATTCAGTTTAAATAAATATCACTTATATGAATTTATAAGAAATACAATTAATTACCAATTTTATATAAGTTCAATAAATTTATTATTAAAAAAAATCATGAATAAATATAAAAATTAAATTTTGAACATGGTGGTATTATTTTCAATACATGAAAGTTCAGATATCCTAAAATACATAAGTCTAAGTTATTAGTAGCCCATTTTATGTATTTTATAGTTTTATCTATTACCATTACCAAAGATCTTGAAATAGCTTCTATGATTTTAATGTTATTAATCAGGACAATGAACATGGAGCTATTCGAACAGTAACCAAAGAACCTTTGCAAAATTTTCGTAAATATCTCGCAGCGAATGTGAGTGATATAAGTACAAAAACATATATCCTTAAATGGTTTTTGACTTCTTCTTCTTCTTTTATTTAATATTATTTATTTTAATAAATGTATATCTATACCGTTAAATGAAATCCGTCCTTATGTTTGTTGTCGTATATCTGAAAATAATAATTCCTATGCTAGTGAAATATTTAGAGTTAGTATTTCTATTGTTATAGATGTGCAATACATATTTATGAATGAAATGGTATAAATGATCTTGAAAAAATTACTTTCCTAAGTAGCTAAAAAAAAAAATATTGAAATTAATTGTTTTACTACTATAATTCTAAAACTGCATATTTCCTATTGGAACTTCATAGCAGCTCATTTGAGAATTAAAGCCTTTTCAATTGAATCAGCCTTAAAATACGGTGTGCTGTACTAAGACAGCATGCTATTTTTTCAGATATTCTTTCAAAATTTCTATGAAAACCCCTTATTTTTTATGAGACTATACTACTGAGTATATATTTTTCAATTTGTTTATAAGTAGGGTAAAAAGTTATGTCATATTAAAATTTGCTACCTGCTTAAGCAATGGCAAAGCTAGGCATGGGGAAAAATACAATATTTTTTTTGAACTCTCAGATCTCAAGAACTACCTGTTTGATTCAAAATTTGTAGGTACTATGTAGGGTATTTATTGAATGTTTTGGGCAATATAACATCCCACAACGACCCATAGGAACAGAGCAGTTACTGGTTCAGGTCTTCTCACTCTGAATATATGTAATAAGGACGTGTTTATAAAATATCAGTTTTATTTTGGGCTATTTAAAGAATATATTTTTTTAATTTATTGATTTATTTTTTTATCTGTTGTTTCGTTTTTCCACAGAAACCAATCAGATTTACTTGGTCATGCTTATTAGGTATATGAAGCAGGCACGTACATTCTAAATTTATCCCGGGAACAGCTTGTTTTAAATAACTTTTAAATATTATATATTATGTTAAACATTATTTCTGATAAAGTGATGAAAAACATATATTTCTTTACAACGAATAAAATATAATTCAAGAAACAAAAATATTTTTAAGTATAGCCAATATAACATCGATAACAGAATGTCAAAACATTATAGCTCAATGTGTTGAGGATGCTAATACCAGACTGTTTATCGCATGTAATCTATTTAACCTAATGAGGGATTAAAACACTAAAACAGCTCGGCTAAATTATTGCCATGCTAGTAAAGCCAGCTCTTATGTTTGTAGACTCAAGGTAGTGAGACAAATATTTATTGGGGTCAAGGGGATATCAGATACGATAAAAGAAATTGGATGTGAAAACGGGAATAGGTCGAGACGGTAAAGCTGTTAGGCATAGAATATTGTTAAAACGAGAGAGCATATGGGAAAGTTTACATTAATTTTATTCAATGGAAGTGTTTTTTTTTTCTTTTATAATATTGAGCATGTATTCTGTAATATTTTTTTCTTGGATTCCAATAGATTCTCAGATGGTGTACATGTCTTCCTCATTTTAGGCAAGAAATATTAAATAATTATTTATAAATATAGCATTTTCTATAGTGGAATGTAGACTAGAAGATTTGATGATGAATTTTAGATTTAATTCTTTAAATTAGGATTGTAATAAGAGTCATGGTTGATTCTGGAGTGCAGTTAATTTGCCCCTCAAGCATTTACTCCATTGCCGGGATTGTTACACGACCTACAAAAAGAAACATGCTAAAATCATTTGAAAGAAGTAAAAATGGACAGTTTTAAAACTAAATCCTCTCCTGTTATCTTGTAAGTATTGCTATCACTAGAGTCCGGAAGTTTATGCAGAAAGAAACGAAATTTGCAAAATCGTGTAGCAAAAACTCAAAATTGTGTATTAAACCCCAAATCCTTAAAAAAATCAGCATTACTGATTAACTGATAATATAAATTCATGGATTATCTAATTTTATTTGAATCAAATAAAACACACAAAAATACTCATAACTAAAAAATTAAACTAAAACTGATGTTTTATCCACCCATAAAATTTTTAATAATGCTTTGACTTATCTCGTATTTTTTCTGTTCTAAGTTATATATTTAATAAAAAAAATATGGAAATCTGTACTGCTACAGCCCGTGAAAGGTCAGAGGTTCAGTATTTTGCAAATACGTTTCTAGAACAATGGTTATACGGACGTTATTTGTTCATGATAACGCTCTTTCAACAAAATTTTCTACAATTAAGGGTACGGTTACACTTTATAGAGGCTGGGTGGGTCCTAGAGGCTCTCAGACCCAAGGGCTCACTCATGGCTGCAATAACAGAAAAAATAATTATCTCCCAGAGCCGGATTTGAATCTTTGCAGTTAGTAGCACAGAGCTACCCCGCTCCTCACGGAAAAAATGGAATATTTAGCATAAATATTAGGCAAAAATTATTAGCTTCATGATATAATTATTATATAATATATTCATCAATCATAGGCAAATTTATAAATATAACAATTATTTGATCGTTAAAACCACCCGCAGGAAAACCTAAAAATTATCAAATTCGTGAATGAAATTCAAAACTAGTAATTTCATGTCATAGAAAACTAATAAATATGTTGGAATGTAACATCAATAGAACATCCTAGGCGTAATATGAAACTAGGGAACAAAATTTGTGATTGTAAGAAAGTCTGTACCCTGTTCAACTGCTACCCACCCTCACTCAGTCTCCACTGGTCCTCAATAACACTGACGCGGCTGGGAGATATATAGTATAA
>NW_027110043.1:218881-291149 GCF_000696795.3 Halyomorpha halys | reverse complement strand
AATATACCAATGTAATTTCATTCTACTACCTGAAAATTTGTAAACGCTCGCCAGATAAAAATCTCACTATATGAACCTTGTAATTATTCTTAGGGGACATATGTCCCAGAATAAAGTTATTTTTTCATTTCATTTCATAGTTTCCGCAATATATGTAAAATAAAATAAATGTATATGTTTATTCAATAGCCAAGTTATTTAAGTACCAACATATAATTTTTTAAAAAAATTATAGGTAAAATACCTAATTTGGGTAAAATGAATACCAGTGACGCTGCTGAGAGAGAAGTGCTGGGATTTCTTGGAACCCTGCTTTGCCTTCCACACGTGAGTAGAAAGGTTTGGGAGTTCTGCAGAATGTAAATATGATATATAAGTGTGAATGTGTATTTATTTTATTGTTTTTTAATTAAATTATTAATTTTCTTTGCTTTGTACTGTGGTGATTTGTTATTATTATTTAATAAGTTTTATTTTATTATATATTTTATATAGATTCATATTTTTATTTATTCAAATCATGATAGTATTCTCTTTTATTTCTTTATTATTATTATTTTTAATTTATTTTTTTTAATTTTAATTCACCAAGTACTGTTGTTGTCTTTTACATCAGTTTTTTTGTCTTCCTTTCTTTCTTTTTTATGTTTCTTTTTCTTTTTCTCTTTTATTATTGTTTATATTGTTTGAATGAATATTTGAACAATAATACTAATTGCCCTTAATTTGTGGCAGATTAAGTAAATTCTCTTTTTAGTAAAATAAACAAAATAAAAAAAAAACTACCAGAACATGTTTTGTTTTCATTTCCTCTTGCCCATCATGTGCATCGTTTAACATTATTGCCAATTATGAAGTATATCATGTTGAATCAAATGAATATTATAACTGTCAGTATTTTATATACTATTCTGTAAGAACTACAAGATAAATAATTGATATAATAAGGTCGTATAACTTAACAATTACTCAGATTTATGATTGGAAAGCTAATAAATAATTTCCTGAGCCAGCTGACACCATTAGCACCACTATCAAGCTCAGACTGATGATAAACAGATAAATTTGCCATAGCTAAGAATGTGATGGATGGTTCAGCTGTTTTCAGGGCTCACTTAATTTGATTTAATCATCTCATCTAATCTTTTTCTAAATTTTATTGATTCCTCCAAAGGTGTTCACCAAGACGGATTAAACAATTCAATATTAACATTCGAAATTTGGTACAATGGCAAACATCCTTAAAATACTTTTGAAAATTTACTCTTGATTAAACTAAATCTATTTGGTTAGGCCGATAAAATAATGAATGGGCCAATAAAGCCAAGAAAAGATTTTAATAAGCTGAAGAAGTTATAAAACTACAATGGATTTTATTACTAAGCGTGGAGTGCGCTTTCCTTAGCCTAAGGCTTTGTATTTTTATCTCCATTTACAGCCGTCATAAATAAAAAAAGGAATAAAAAGATTTAAGTGATCTGTTCTACTAAGTCATTCCGCTTGTTTTATATAGTTGACAAAATGGATAAACCTGCTTTGGACCTCTTCAATCGTCCTTTAAAATAAGTCAAATTGATAACTATTATTTTTACACTAATTTTTATTCTGATATTTATATTAAATAATATATCTTCTTAAGTACTGAAGGGACGATAGATAGGGAAGATTTGTATTCATTCAGGGATACAAAACAAAGAATAATAATGTCCCAAGAACCGAAATTATTTACTCCTATTTTACGTTTTATACATCAAGGAAGAATATTTGTTTCTGCGGTTAAATTAGTGTTTATGCATAATCGATCGAGCCGATGCCCCATTTTGATGGACTCAGGGATTGTGAGAATTGGTAACTAGTTGGTCCTACTTTGAATTAATCAGATTCCGTTTACTACATTGTATGAGTAAAAGTATTATAAATGGGACACCTATGTTCCGAGAATGGATCGTCAAATCAGGCCCGAATTTAGTTTAAATTTGGATATTAGTGAAAAATTAGCATACAATTGGTTTCAACAGATTTTGGAACGGTTATATAAACCATGTAAGGCCCACCAGATGAATCTGGTATTAAATAAATAAATAAAATAAGACATATTTCGTTCTTTATTTCTGCTTATTTGCATGGAAAATCAATTCTCCTCAGCACACAAGTGTATCGAAATTAGTTCTATGGATTTACCTCACATTTTGAATTTATTTATTTAAATTGACAACTAAAAAAAAATACAATAAATGTGATAAAAGTCTAACGCATGGTTAATTTTGGAAAGGAACCACCCAATGTTGGTACTTAAATCATTGATTTAAATTGCAAGATCCCGTTGCCAGCATTTTTTCTTATGCCTTGATGGATTATCAGAGATTGTTATGAATGATAGATTAAGAACTAATGGGTTTTAGGATGAAATGAGGTATATCTATTTCGGACCAAATCTCCAACGGATGGAATGTTGAGGTCTATGGATGAGTTTATTTGTGATGTAATAAGGAGCATCGAGGATTTTACGGAAGATTACAGATTGTACGGATTGGGTACGGGAGGAATTTGATGGTTTAGTGGAGCCCAAAAGCTTAGTTCCATATGTCCAAATTGGTCTGATTATCATAGTGTATAAGAGTTTTTGTTGTAAATGGGGAGTTTAGAGCTTTTGTTAATTAAGTGTTGGAGTAATTCGAGTCTACGAGCAGTTTCTTGTCGTTTCAGTGTAGTATGGAGGTTTCTAGTAAGTCCTTTGTCAAGATGGAGTCGTAAGTGGTGAATATGTTCAACAGACTTTAGTGAGGTATTAAAAAAAGATACTGTAGGATAGAGGAATAGAAGTTTACGACGGAGAGTAAAGGTGAGCTGATAGGATTTGTTAGGATTTATTGTGACACCATTCTTCAATAGTTTCAATGGATTCTTCAATGAATATTATATGTGACTCAGAGCTTGTGATGCAGCTGTAGAGTCATAGTTTACAGACAATACAGATGTCTCCTCAGCGTAAATTCTAGGGGCTATGTTAAGGTGGGTTGGGATATCAGCTGTATAAAACTTATAGAGAATGGGACCCAGAATTTTGAATAAAGTTGTATATTAATGTTAACAAAGTCTATTTATTCTCTATTTTTCATCACATTTTTTCCTTGATAAACCTGTATGAAAATGGCTCTTCCGATTTAACTTAAAGTATGGAACTAGCGTAAACATAATCTAGTATAAATCTTAAAAAAATGTATTAACTACTTTCGCCTACCTATATGAAAACCTAAATTTCCTTGATACACAATAAAAAACGGTTTGTTCCTTAGACTATCCTCAAACGACAAAGTATAAACGCTATAGAAAATAAGAACATAAAAAAAGGGAACTGGGATATAAATTGTGACTAACGCAAACGTTTTTCATATTCCTTTATTTTATTTTCTGAATTTTTTTTTTCTGTAATTTGTATTTTTATTGAGTTCACAGTTATATATATTAGATTTGTCTTTTGAATATAAAACTATAATCTTATCTATCTTTACCTGAATAAAAAATAAATAATCCTACAAATATTGCTTCTGAACCGGTTTGTCGACCCCAATTTTATTAATACTTTTGGATCTTTGGTTTTTCCTTTGGTCTAAGGAGTAATATTCGAGTGCATTCTAAACTACGTAAATACCAAATCAAAGTAAAATAGACATATGTTTATTGCCTATTTATGTTTATTTATAGTCCTGACAGTATTGTATAATGTAACAATAAGTCTGGCGTGATAGTTTACAGTATATGTAGAGGCAATCAAGTTATTATCACTTTAATATAAGTTTACACGGTGACACATTACTGGCACGGCAGAAACAAAAGAGTAGTTACATCAGGGTTGGAACTATATGACAGTTGACACCTTAAAAATTCCTGTTGACTGTCTTAAATGAATTTAAATTGATTTCTTGTTGTCAAAAGTAAAAAAATAAGAATGTTGATAACTCAATCGTTCATAAAATAATTATTTCATCGATTACGAAATAACTTCATTACATTTAATAATCGTTAAACAAAAATTGATTTGAGTAAAATTATAAAGTAAATTATATCAAAGATAATTTATCTAAGTTATTTATGTACTCGACGTGGAAGCAAGACAAAAGCAAGCAAAATCCTGACCCATTAGATGTGTAATAGATAGAAAACGTCACGAATTAGCCTACAAAAAATGAAAACTCTCACAAAAAAATATACAAATATTGGAGCAGGTGATATTTGTGATTGGGGTAGGTGGAAGTAGTGACGTCTGCTTAATCAAAAAATTACTATGCTTCTAAGAAGTACCTATGATTAGTTTTACATTAAACTTTAAGTTCGATATTTATGGGTATAAAATTGTACCATTCATTCAACTTACTCCGGCATTTTGACAATCGAATGTGGTCCGGTTATACAATGAATACTTCAAGGTATCCAGTAAACTAATCTTCCCCGATGGGCAGCATGAGTACTCCGCCATCTCCATCACTGAGCTGGAAGAGGGCCAGGTCTTGGAGGGTATAATAAATGTTGTGTTGGCTTATCTATGGGGAGTCTATGACAGTTAATTGTAATTACAGATACAACAGCTTCACTAGTGTTGAAGTTTTTTTAATAATCTCACGTTGTTTACAAGCTTTTTTTTCCTAATTGGTATTTAAATACTCAACTGATTACGTTGATATAGAATGTCCAAATTTAGAAACAGAATGAAAAAAAATCAGAGTTTTAAAATCGTATTAATAATAAATATCAAGACCTAATTCAGAGATCTTACCCCGAGCACATTATAGATGAAGTTGAATTAATGATTGGTGAAGTAGTTTCGCTGTTACGCCAAAAAAATGAGCGTAAATCACATAGGTTTTTCCATAGTTTTTAATCATTATACAAGTATTAATAAAACAAAAATGTTTGTTTGAAAAAAATATATTTTTTTAGCTTCCCCTAAAAGGATTAAAACTGACTTTACATCAAACTTTTCTAAAATAAAAAAGACTATCTAACCTTAGACTTAATTAACATAAGAACCTTAATTAAGGATTAAGGACTAATTCATATCTTAATTACTAGTAGTAGTCACAATCGGTCACAAAGATTTTTTATCCTTAAAAAACGTTTTGTTAAATATTGTACTATGCTTTTTCATAACGTTCTTAGAGGGAGCCCTTCATTTGTAAAATTGTTGAATATGTTTGTTGTGGAATTATTTCATTTCCTATCGTCACCTCAAAATAAACTACATTTTCGATTGTGTTGATGCTATAATATCATGAAGATAATCATCTAATTTCTGAGGGCCCAAATATCGAAATTACGTATCTTTCTTTTCTAAAAAGCTTGTTAATTATTAATTTCAGTATGGAATCGCTTTTCAATACACACCTGACAGAGCACAATTTATGGAAAACGAAGACTTCATAAAGAAGATTAAGTCAGTTTTCTTTACGAGGAGTCATAAAACACAAACTGGCCAGTGAGAATCTGAAAAAAAAATTCTCTCTCTCTTCTACGAGGAATTAATTAAACTTACGCTGCTAAAATTATTACGATTTCTAATTTTATATTTCATTATTTATCATAAAAATATATTTTTTTTAGTCTTGATAATGATATGATCACTAATTTTGTGTTATGTGGGATTTTCTTAAAGATAATAAAGGATACTTAATGTCTGATTATGGAAAGAAAAGAAATTCAATAACTGAGTTAAATATCTTCTACTCTTGCTGTTATCATTCTTCTATTCATCCCGGCATTAAAAGAGATATAATTTTTTCCCCTTTTTACAGAGAAGTTTGATAAAATACAAAAGTCCACATTTAAATTAAAAAGTTCTCGGGTAGGTTGGTGTTTTTACACAGAAATATAATAACAAAATACATATGAAATAAATTAAACTTTTTTTTCTCGATTTTTCTTCTATACAATGAAAATCATTTATGTAGTTTAAAACATCAATCTATACTAAATTAAAAAATAGTAAGTTTTCTACATTTTTATCCTCTACAATTGTTTCTGTCCCGGGCATCGAGTTGGAACATTGGCCATCCTTTCCTTTAAACAACACCTATTTCACCTAATTCTTCGCCTACTCCTAAATCTCCGTATCATTGTGAGCTATATATACGGCCAATATTGATTACTATTATAAATTATAATTTAACATAAGGTTTTTATGTTATATCAACATGTATACTGAAACGTTTTTAAATGCCTACCAGACAATTAACCTTAATTTGTGAACAATGTATTTATTCTTTGGAGATATCTGTTTCAGATTAAAATTATCTTTTTCATTTCATTTTGTTTCTCTTGATCTTATAGGGTCTACTAAAATGAATGGGAACAAGAAGAGATCTCGGGGAATTATTTTGGTGACGTTGGGTCAATTAATTATTTACGTTTTTAAGCTGATCATTAACTTAACCTTAATGCTACTTCAAATTATTTTCGGAAGTTTAAATTAAAAACAAAATTAAAAAAACACCTTATGAGGTATATAGAAATTGGTTGCTGGTAAAAACCCCACTTTTCAGAAAATCACAATTTTGGATGAATGAATAAAAACTGCATCTTCATACCATAATTATCTTCCCTCCCTCTCCACCTCCAAATATTCTGTAGGCATAAACGATGTAATGAGTACTAGTTGAGTAATACCGAAATAAATTAGATTGATTTTTGACTTTTATCAGTCAATAAATAAGACTAAAAACTTATTTCTTGATTAAAATCATATCATCCATAAACTTGTATCACTTTTTTGGAATCCATCTTTCCCTCATTTTCAGAAATCGCTGCGTGAAGTAGAAACAACAGCTGGTTTTTTAAAACTAAATATAAAGATATATGTGCTGAGGAAAATAGCTTTGCACATGCGTAAGCCAAAAGAGGGAATGAAATTTTGACAAATTGACCAACTAGATACAAACCTGCACAATCTTTAAGTGAACTTCATCAAAATCGAACTAATGGTTCATGGATGAAGCACAAACATAAAATTGTCTATAGACAGATGTGGAAACAATTATTCCTTGTCCAAAACGTAAAATGGAAGTGAAATTTTTCGATACTTAGGATATGTATTTTTGTATTTCTGCTTGAATTTCCCTAAATTCTGTAGTGAGGAATCAAAGTAAATTACTCCTCAAATTTTGAGGTGTTACTTTTTAATAGACATTGAATCTAATAATCGAATGAAAAGATATGTTCTGGCATCCACGGTTTCTTACTGGATAGCAACCAATGATAGTCCTCGCGACTCGACTCTTTTATTTTTTGGCTTGGTACAATGATACCAAAGTACTTTTTATTTTTTGTTATTTACTGATGCTATAAATAATTAATTTAGATAATAAACCACTGTACATTGAAGCGATTTTTTTTCAACCAATGTCAGATCTACGTGACTACCGTTTGCTAACTATGAAAACATTAGTGAAAGGGTGAGAAAAATATACCGTCCTATGTTCTTGGAAGACGTTTTTATGAGTATAATATACATTTTTAAAAACATTAAAAAATCTATCAAAGAATAATTAAAAAAAAAACATTATCTAGCCACTCAAATGACAATAAATAACATCATTGTCGACCAGAAATAGCTCAATAAAAATACGTATTAACTAAAAAATGTGGTCAAAGCTAAATAATTAAAAGGGATACATTTTATATGATGATTTAAGAGGCCCAGAGCTGGTTAGTACATTGAGGCAACTATATTATGCCACCAGAATGACTTAATAGAACTGCAGCTCGCAGTTTTTTTTAGTGTTTTTTATTTATGACGGATGTAAAGTAAGATAAAAATATGCGGGAGAAGGTTAAGGAAAGCGAGCTCTATTTTTTCCATCTGCTAGGTTGTAACTTCATAATAGTTTTATAAATAAAATTTTCAGCTTATTTAAACCTTTTCTGAATTATATTATGTGCATAACACGATGCTTAAGAACTACTTCCATTATTGCTGAATGTTTAATGATGGAAAACCCGGGCAATAACTAGAGCTATAGTTAACATTAAATATCATTTAATTTATAATCTTAACAATTTCTTGAGACTGGTAAATTTTTTAAAAATAAATAATTTAAATTCTATCCATTATAGTCTCAAAACCTTTTATTTCTCTTATAAGTCCGACGTTTCGGCCAATCCGGCCATCTTCAGGGACAACCTTAATACAACTTTGAAATTATATAATTTAAAAATTCTTAACTCTATGCAGGCTATTCTGGCCAGGTCAAAACATCAATTTCTAATTAGTCAATAATCACTTAAAACAAAATCAAAATCATTTATCACAGACACTATTCCTTAAGAATAAAATCAAAAATTATTATAGTAAATTAAAGGACAAAATTGATTCAAGAAATCAATCTGAATTAATATATAAAATTCCCTGTCTAAATTGTTTATCACATATCGTAAACATGAGTCAAATTTTAAATTATTTTAGATACAGGTAAAGATATACCTTACTACCAATTTCACTTGTCCATACTCCTTTTGTGACGACAGACCAATGTCACTGATAATTACAGTATCACAATACTCCTGGTGAACTAATGCTGTAGATATCAATAAAAGTGTATTCTAATTAAAATTGTAACTTTCTGTTCATCACTAGTATAAGAAAACATGAGTTTCATGTTCCAATCTATTTTTTAAAAATATTTCTGAGAATTAAAATCGTAAAATACATTCAAGATTAGTATTAAAAATGATAAAACGTGGTGAAACGAAAATAGTTAAAAACCAAAAAAAAAATTAATTAACATATATATAGGTGAGACAAAGCAATTATTGGATTATTGGGTGACAGAATTTATCTACACAATAATGATTTGAAAAACAAGGATCCAAATAAAACGGCACTAGTACAGCATGCAACCAAAAACCAACATATTTTTGATTTTGAAAATAAAATCATTTTACATAAAGAGAATAATACATTCAAAAGGAAAATACTTGAATCCATTTACATATCTGAAAATATTGATTATACAGTTAATTTCAAAACAGATATTAGAAATTTAAACCAACACTCTGCATAAATATTAAGTAAGATTAATTTATGAATAATATAGGATAAATTGAATGTGGATAATTATAATTAGCCTTGATAGGGATTTTACTAATGAAAAAAAAACCGTTATTGTGATAAAGTTTTTAAGGAATAGTGTCTGTGATAAATGATTTTGATTTTTTTTAAAGTGAATATTGACTTATTAGAAATTGATTTTTTGACCTGAGCAGAATAGCCTGCATGGGGTTTAGAGTTTTTAAATTATATAATTTCAAAGTTGTATTAACATTGTCCCTTAAGATGGCCGGATTGGCCGAAACGTCGGACTTATAAGAGAAATAAAAGGTTATGAGACTATAATTGATAGAATTTAAATTATTTATTTTAATTAAATATCATTTTATAATAAATAATATAACATTACTATGATGAACAAAAGAGATAAGATCAGTGGAAATATTTTAGTCACGCTTTGCACGTAGTCTTGCTCCTTGGAGTACTCTCGATTTCAGTTCTAGTTTACAATAACAGTGCCAAAGTTGTAATGTTTTAAAAAGGGTTATCAATTACAAAGATTAAGAATCGATGGTAGATAAAAAACAATATATATGAACTCTGTTTTCCTGTCAAGATATAATAAATAATTTACTAAATCAGTGAGCTCGACGAAAGTAAGATAATGATCACATCATCAACACTCCCTGGTTAATGTGGGTAATTAATATTCCATTGCAAATCTCAATTAACAGACCATAAGGTCTTAAGTCTCCTTTGATCCCTCTTAGTCCCGAAGGACATTGACCTCCTACGTCCTGGCGGTTTCCTTCGGGTTTCCAGGGTCTGCTACTCGTCCAGGACCCCCAGAACATGAGCTCCTCAAGAGGCCCGGAGCTTCCTGATGCGCAATGCGGCTCACATGCGCGGAGCTTCCTCAGTTGGTCTCAGGCAGCCGACGGGGTACGACGCAGTCCCCAGCTCTTAACATTGGTACGTACAACGTAACCTCGTTGACGCTACGTCAAAGATTTAATTTAATTATCGATGATTTTTGGTTTCGTACAGTTTGCTGAAACTTATTCCGTTTTATTTTTAGTTTTAAATATATGAATACATAACTTTAAAAATATAATATAAAAAAATTGTCAAATGACGAGTTTCATTTATGACAAGCTTGATTTTTAATTTGGTTTATTTAAAAAAAAAAAAAAAAAGTACTTTCCTTAAAATTTATTTATTAAGGATACATACAAAAAAAAAATTAATTTTTTCGACTATCAGTTTTATAATCAATATATAAAATAGAGAGAATATTAAAAATGAAAATGACATTTTTTACAATGGTTTGGTTTAAATAAAAAATAAAATAAAATATACATTTTTTAAAACTCAAAATTTTAATTTTTAGATATCAGTTTATAAGTTTTGTGTTCGTTTTAGGGCCAATAAATGAAACTCTGGGGAGAATATTAATAATGAAAATGATATTTTTAACAACTATGATTTTTATTTGGTTTACTTAAAAAAAAAGTTATGAAACCAAAAATTTTAATTGTTTGTATATCAGTTTTATAGGTTTTGAGATCTATATATGAAGCTCTGGAAAGAATATTAAAAATGAAAATGATATTATTTATTACAAGTTCGATTTTTTATTTGGTTTAATTAGAAAAAAGAAAATAATTAATAATGTCTATAAAATTTATTTATTTGTATAACTATATATTTTAAAATAGGATATTTAAATTTTTGAACATCAGTTTATAAATTTTGTGTTAGTTTTGGGATCAATATATAAAGCTCTGGAAAGAATATTAGAAATGATAATCATACTATCTATTACAATTTTGATTTTTTATTTGGTTAAATTGCAAAAAGAAAAGAATTAATACTGTCTATAAAGTGTATTTATTTGTGTTACTATATATTTTAAAAGGGAGAACTTTACATTTTTGAATATCTCTTTTGTGGGTTTTGTGTTAGTTTTGGGATCATTATATAAAATTCTAGAAGATTTTGAATAAAATGATATTATTTATTACAATTTTTATTTGGTTTAGCTACAAAAAAAAATTAATTCTGTCAATAAAATTTATTTATTTATGTTACTATATTTTTTAAAAGAGAAAATCCAACGTTTCGGTCAACCTGGTCATCGTCAAGGACAATCTTAGAAATTCAAACCCTATATTCAACTGTTAAAGTCGTTTGTAGATTATTCTACCCAATCTAACAAAAGTAGTCAAATTAACCAATATTGGTCAATATTTCATTTAAATATAAATATTTTTATAGTAATTAATTTAAATGCTGATATCAGTCAATTATTGCATTAACTGCATCTTTATTTATTTATTTTTTAATTTTCCTACATCAATAAGTTTACATCATTATTTGTTTTATTTAGACCATTTTATTTTGTATCTTAAAAATTTAACCTAACCTTCTGTATGGAGCAACATCAGTTTTTCTGAATATAAAATGAGGACAATTTTGACAAATAAAAGGTAGGAAGAGAAAAGAACAAATATTTAAGAGCACACGCCCTCTCCCATTAACTTTAAAAAATAAGATAAACGGAAATTTTATGGACAGCATATATTTATTTTTTGATATTCATTTAGCATCTTATGAAAGGAATATTTTTAGAAAAAGGAAAATATTTACATTTTATTTAATAGTTAGTTATAAAAAAAATAAATAACCCAACACACATGATTTAATATTTCACAACCTGAATTCATCATTGAAATATAACTATTTATATATAACTCTTCTTCTTTACAGGTTATGGTATGGGTTATTGTTATGTTTATCTCTGTCGTTTGTCTAAAGAATCCATCACGTTTTGAATTGAATTTTATAATGAATATACGAAAAAAAAAATAGAAAAAGTTTGTTAGATTCAGTCCAATAGATTTTTGTTAAAAATGGTTATCGGTGAATCCGTACAACCGGTTTGCATGAGAAGGTAGAGTTAATGGTTATCTTATAAAACATATCTCTGGGATACGGTTTTAACCTCAACCTGTGAATAATGTTGGCATTTGAAAAGAAAAAAAAGGACCAGAATTAGAAAAAAAAAAAAGAAGGAAAAGAGGAAAAAATAAGTGTTGGTTATTTTCTCTGAGGCGAGAGTAGCCGTGAAACATCACTCTATTAAATCAACAAATGCATTGAAATCCTCGAAGCGTTTCCGTTATATCGCCTAAACATTTTCCCCTTTGTTCTGTGTTTTCTCCTATTAATATTTAATCTGCTTTGCGGAGGGAAAAATTTTATGTTTGTTACTTACCAAAGATAATATCTTCCTTGTGATTCTATATTGTGATCAATAAATTATAGGGAAATGACATAAATATATATGAATTTATTTTACTTTGCAGTAGAAACAAATATCTAACATTATGTTAATTACAAATAATACCAACAAAATGTTTTATAATTAATTTTTTTTAAAAAATCCATCGTATCGATGTATGTATTAAAATGAAGGTGATAAATTATAATAAAAATTCATTTCAATAAATCTTTTAACGTTATACTTAAGATCAAATTGTTAGTGCCTGCTTCCTAAGCCTGCTACTAACTAATGTATACAGCAACTATTCTGTCTTCAGCTTGAGCCTATAGATATGAATTTTCCAAAACACTAAGTAACACCAGAGATGTTAAATGTTAATATTTCTAATTTAGATTGATTATTTTTTATCATCGAGAAGATGATCCTGTTGGAGAACAGAAATGAAAAAAAAAATGTTGTCCTTTTCATTCAGATGTTCTAATTGTTACCCTAATTTTTACATATGCCAGTCTTCCTTTAAAGATTCAATCAATTATAATGCTAAAGTTAAAATTAATCATAAAGTATTGAATTTATTAGAATGCTTTATAAGTTATTGATTGTTTTTCTTAGGGTTTCCTCCAGCGACATGAAAAGTTTGAATTTAAAAAAAAAACACATGAAAACTAGAGTAGATTTTGTACATTCCGGTGCTCATCGAAGTCCAGAGTTACTGGAAGGGAATGAGGTGTAATATTGAATGTAAATTTTAATTTTTTTCAATTAATGATTTTCTGGGTTCTGATTACGTTTATTACTTACCTTCCTCGATTTTTTTTTTCAAATGTAATAAAACATTTTTCTGCAACATTTTTTTCTATGATTTTGACATTGTTTTTCATCTCTCAAGTCATTAGAATCAAAATTTTAAACAATTTTCTCTTTTTTTTATTCAGTTTAGTAGAACAAAACCTGAATAATGCATAATTTTCAATTTCTGAGCAAAAAATAACTCATTATTTTTAGTACTGAAATGAGTAAATTTTTTTTTTTTTAATTTGAGAAGTTGACCTTCGACAATTTATTATATTTTATTTTATGTGTTACATATTCGGTGGATTTATGCATCTACATTTCATTTTAATCACGCCTCCACATCCATATTGACTTATTTTTGTAAATTTAAAAAGGGTAAGTTGGGACTTTCAGGCTGTAGCTCGACAAGAAGCGATAATTTAAATTGCTTTTAACTTTACAGATTATTAACAGTCATTTATGTGCCTATATAAAATATAAAAAGAATCATTTAGCCATCATCTTCTTTTTAGTTTGATTTATCATCAATTTCCACAATATTTTAAGGTTACGAAGATAATTGTACTGTAAAGAAAAAAATGAGATAATATGCATTTAACATTTATTTTATGCGTAAATATTCACTTCTATAGAAAAAACTATAAAATTGTTTTTGACCTTTTTGTTTTTTTGTTTTTTTTAATTTCGTCCTACCGTATCGTATAAGAAACAATCAAAAGTAATAATAACTACTAATTTGAAACTCCTCGTTGCGGCCCAAATTCTTTCTGTTTAGTTTTTCGTCAGAACTTGTAAGAAATAATACACTCAGAGGAATACCGTGGGATTAAAAGGAATGGTTTATGATTCGACAGAGAGATACTGATTTTAACAATGTAAAATGAAAGAAAAATAAGAAAATTGAAAAATAATAACTGAAATGTTTTAAACTCATCTTCATAAAGAAAATATGAAAAAAAGATCATGAAATCTTAAACAATTTATACTAAGTAAGTAATGACATACACAGTGATGCAAGGTAAATGAATATACAAGTTGATTATTTGCAAGATATGATCATACAAGATATGATAAAGAAAATATTGTAGCGATATAAAGAATTACTGATGTGACAAGAGATGTCATAACACCAAAAATAATTAGATGAGTTTCTACAGAAACAAATAAAAATATTTTAAACATAGGGGAAACCAAAATGTAAAAGATTAAAAGAAAAACAGAATGGTAAACAAAATTTTGATAAGTAAATTCTAAATAAGCATAAGATTTGTTTTATGTAGATAATTATAAATTTTTACGATGATTATATAATAGTCAAAAAGATTAATAAAAGAGCCTGACAAAAATTTTCGGTTTAACTATTTTGTAAGGCGCTTAGTTTTAGAATTATTTTGTAACAATTGAAAAAAACGCTATCAAAGTTCGCTGAAATAACGTTCTAGGTTCTGAAAAAGCAAACTTTATCTGTTGAAACCAATTTTTGTTTTATAAGTTAGGTGGTGGGAAACAAAAGAGGAGAGAAGAAAATGAGATGGCTGACCCTAGCAAGGAAGGGATAAGAAATGATACTAATTGGTCTTGAGCCATATTGCAACATATCTGGAAGTGCAATCAGGAAGCTAGTTGACTTCTGGGAACATAAAGAGAAGGAAACATACTGGAAATTGAAACCAGCCACGAAAAGTCCAAGCTCTTTAATGAAGGACTTCTCGTGGGCCACTGCCCTTTTAAATATCATCTTAAGAAGATGAGACTGGTGGAGGATTCCACCTGTCGTCTATGTATGGAAGACTAAGAAAAGGCACAACATAAGCTGTGTGAATGTGAAGTCCTTGCCTTCCGAAGTCTACAGTATTTAGGAGGGGATAGAATAGGCCCTGAAGAGATTACTAGAACAGACCCAAAGGAATTAATGAGCTTCGTAAGAAGCTTAGGATTCATATGGGATATCTAGTGAAAAGGAGGGGTCACTCACAAAAGATCCAACTGGGTCGAGGCGACGAAGGGCTTCCCGACCCTCAGTGTAATAACATCATTAATAATACATCGTAGGAACTCAAAATTTGACTTCTAAAATCAAAAAATTCATGTTGTCCAGTGTAGATAGCACAACATTTAAAACAATTAATTATCATATTTTTCCTACCCGTCATAACGAGTCATAAAATAATTCTTCACATATTAGATATTATTGTTTGTAAAATCCCGACCAGCGGCTCCTGGGCCAATATTGTAATCCCTGCTATATATTACACCATTGATAATATTACTGCTCCTATTTTCGGAACTTTGTTTTTTAAGTAGGAAAATCTTTATAATTTTTACTTTTTATATCAAATTCTTGAAGGGCTTATATTGATCCATTTGTATTACTATCAACAATGAGAGACGGTTAATGATTTTTAAATAAACAGGAACCCATTTATATGTTTCGAAATTTCGGCCCTGTCAGACTATTTCAATGTGGTTAAGACCTAGTCGATATTAAGGACCTTTAATTATATATTTATGTTATATATAATTATTCACATTACATTACAAGTTTAATCAAAATCGTTAGAGCTGGCTTAGGCAAAAGTGTAAATTAGTGATCTAAAGACGCCCTTCTGATTAGATATTAGCAAAAGAAGTTTACCGTAAGTTCAGAGGAATATTTTCTTCTTAATGCTATTTCAATCTATCTTGTATCAATTAATGTATTCTTGATTTCAAATGTATCTTATTTTAAAATTTTAGTGTAAATTTAGGTTATTTAGAAATAAAATCAATTTTATTGGCGTCTTTGTACCGGGTATCCCACATTTGATTTTCACACTATGTCCTCCGTAACTTTTTCAATTTTTCCAATTATTTTCGCTGGGTCAGAGCTATGGCATATCTTCTAGTTCCAGAATTCAATTTATCGTAAGAATCTAATATAATTAAGAAATTTCTTTAATGCAGCATCATCATTATGACAGCCATTTTAGTCTCGATAACCGATTGAGGAAACTCAAACAATGACGACAGTCTTATGGGAAATGAGATTTTGTCGTATACTTTTTTTTCGAATCTGTAAGTGATTGACTGTGACGCTGATTTGCAATCAATTATGAAGAGGCGAAGGATGAAACCCAGAAATTCTCTTAAAATCATAAATAGGCAAATAATAGAAAAAAAATTAAGCGACTACACAATTTTATTATTGATAGAGGATTTCACCAGTATAGTTCATAGGTAGTAGACTTTTAGTACTTTCTTAAATTCTATTGAAATATTTCCATAGTATGTTATTTAATTATTTGTAAAATGTGATTCAAGTTGATTTACCAATTAATTTTTATAAAACGGATATTCCCTAGGAATCTGTCGCTAAAAGACATTGGGGAGGATTTTCAATATAGATATTAAACATTTTTGTGATGAAACGGCTGTTTTAAAAATTACAGGGTTGAAAAGGCATTATTGTTTAGTACAATTAAAAGGATGTTACCATTGAATTTATTATACTTTAATAATAATATTCGTGAAAAACGTTTTATCCCATAAAAATAGTTTTAAAAAATATGTATAATAATTGTAAAAAGGCAGCAGCAGTAAAGATGGGCCTGAAAAATGACAGCCATTAAACAGGTCCAACTATCCAAGTTGGTATATACAACTTTGAGATAGTTCATAGGTTTAAATATTTGGGATCGGAAGCGACTACGGATAATGACAGAGCCATGAGGTGAACTGAAAAATTGTTGCCGCAAACAGATGTTATTATGGCCTCTTAAGTACATGAAAAGCCGCCTACTACAACGAGCAACTAAACTTCTTCTTTACGAAATCCTTATAAGACTTATGGGTGTGAAACATGGACATTGACGAAGGACAGTGAGGAAGAAATGTTAGTTTTCGAGAGAAAGGTCCTTCGGAAGATATTTGGCCCAGTGAAGGAGAATGATGAATGGAGAACCAGGCGAAACCAGGAACTGGCCAAGTTGTGCCAAGAACCGAATGTTATGAGATGTATCCGGATAGGTAGGCTGAGAAGGGCGGGCCACGTTGTACGGATGGACGAGACCTCAACTCCATGGAAGCTGAACAGCACAGGAGCCGGCTGGAAAAAGGAAATGGGGTAGACCAAAATTGAGATGGAGTAAGTGCCGATGCCAGAATCCTTGGAATCAGGAATCCACCAGGGCTGCTGAGGATAGGGAAACATGGAGGACAACTCTTGAGGCAGTCAAGATCCAGTAATGGATTGTTGAGCTCGGGATGATGATGTATAATAATTGTGAAAAGAATGAAGATAATCCTTAAAGGGCAAATACATGGATGGAAATATAAAACATAGGGAAAATGAAAAATGTAGGTACTAGAAAGAAATTAAAAAAAAAAAAAAACTAATCAAAAAAGCACTACAGACTATTATAAAGATAATAGCATGGTGGAATTTATTTATTTGATATTCCTAATAATATTATATCACAATTGATAATTACAATGTCATTTCCCTATCGGACAATTAGTAAGAAATCAGAAAAATTTAAGCACTCTCCTTACAACAAGTTAAGCTTTGAATACCTACTGATTATCCTGAACCACAAAAATATCCCATGTTACAGTAATAGGATGTTACTCTTGTGGGAGTAACATGGTTTTTTAAACGTGTTTTTGACTAAAAGTTATGCATTTAATAATTTCATGATCTAGATAATAGAAATATTTTGATGATTTTACTCCTCAGAGTTTCGAAACATTGATTTAAAATGTTTGATATATTGAAGCATATTAAATCAACAGTAAAAGATATGAGTGGTTAGAGGAGGCTCAGTTTATTTGCAGTAGCTGACGATCAATAAGTCAACACAAAAAACAAACTCATTTTTTCTTAAACCAACTCGTGCCTCGTACACAAAGCATCAAAGAGATGACAGTTTTCAAAACAACCGTTTGATTACATAAGTGTTTACCTTCTGCCCTGAAATTCCTTGTCAAGTGTATAATTTTTTAAAACATGCCTGTATCATTATCTATTTAGAAAAAATAGTTAATTATTTTACTTAATGTTATTAAAGTTCCGTCAAATTACGTTCAGCATATTAATTTATTTACGAACCTGGTGAACTCTTGTAGTAAAATTTTCAATTCACAAAAAAGACCGGCAGTCCATAATTTTTTTCTTTTATATAAATTGATGCTATTTCTATGATCCACTTTCCTTGGATATTGGATTTAAAAGCAGTGTTCTAGCCTATCGCCCTCCTAGCTGATGAAAAAAAAATTTATTCATTATAAAACTTCATATAAATCGAAATTGAAGGGTGAGATTTTAAATTTTCTTTATATTGACTTTTCAAGTTTTACAGTATAATAAAAATTTCGGATTATCAAGTTTTCAATGTAGTATCAATAAGGGTCAAAAACAGAATAGATTATGAAATACATAATTCTATTATTTCAAATATTATTATTTATTAGTAGACATTTGTAAATTAAGAATGTTCCGTCGGCGTTGTAGACGTGTTCTGGAGAATATGATTAGATTTTTGAAATGGTATATTAATCTATATTACCTATATAATATAGGGTAAATTAATCTTCAGAAATTCTGTCGCCATCTTTTTGTTCCCTCCGCATAGAAATTAAAAATAAAATTTCATTTAGTTTTTGCTATTTATGGTGCGGGTAGCCACGGGGTAAGGCCTGTGGCTACTAACTCTTAGGACCGGAGTTCGAATCCAGCTGTGCAGAAAATTGTTTTCTGTTACACTGTAGCCGTGAGTCAAGTTTAGGGAGTTCTGGAGCCCTTCTGGGGTCTACCCAGCCTCCTAAATTGGGTACCCTTAATTGGGTAAAAATCTGGCGGTCGAGCGTGATTATGACCAAATCACCTCCTTGCACAACCGTTGGTCTAGTAATAGTACTTCCTTACAAAGTACTGAACCGCTGATCCTCCATGGGTTGTAGCGGTACAGATTTAATTTTTTGCTATTTAGGGATTTATTGAAGTAGATTTTTTTTTTCACATTATAGACCTGAAAATAGGAAAGTTTTTATCTTGTTAATTGAGAAATTAGTTAAATATACATTCTTGAAAACATGGAACCTCGGCTGTACGCTATGTTCGACAAAGCAGCATTATCTTATGTTATTTTTATATTTTTAAAATTAGCTTGTTCTATTTGATTTTAATACGGTTGTAAATGTCAATAAATAAAAAGATGAAAATACCTTTTTTTTTTTTTAGAATGGTATAGTATACTCACTGGAAGATTGAATTCGGATGCGATATACTAATTTTCTTTCCATCAGGCATTAAGGCTTCTGAGATCTAACTTAAGACACGTTCTACAACTGGTTAATATAAACAAACTAGGCATCACCTTAATGGAATGTCAGGTGTGTGGGTGTGTATGTGAGTTTGTGGGTGGGTGCTTATACATATATAAAAGAAATATATCACTGCTTTTCTTAAATAGCTTTTTATTTTTTATCTTGTATTTAAAGTATGTCTTAGATTGTATTATAGGCTGTTTTTACGTTGTGACAATGCTACAAGCATTAGTACAGTCCGTAGAAGGACCCTAGTAAATATAATAACCCCAGACTACTGTACTTTCTTTGGGACACGCCCAATCAAAACCTTTTTGTGGGTGTGCCACTATTTAAGAAAAGCAGCGATATGCGTACTCAAAAGTCAGCAAAATGTTGTAAAGAAGGCAATAATTGGTTGTTAGCCGCGTCAGAAGCTTAGTGAATGAGAAGATCTTTTGCATAATCCAGGATCGCATTTAGTGCTCAAGAAGAGGGTGCTAACGCGAGGTATTCTGGGAATTGGAGATTATCTTTGTACAGGAGCTTGAATATTTAACAGCCTTCTGCGTGGCCACATAGGCTTTGTCGGTCGGCTATGATGAAAAGCCAGAAATTCATGTCTAAAGACTAAAGAGTTTTGGAAGGCTATGAAGTTTTTAAAACAATTTTAAACTTATCCAGACCGAATACCTAAACGACAGTTATTTTTTATTTTTTTTTTTTTATTTAATTGCCGACAAAGTTCGGTTTAATTGCTAATGTAATGGAAGAACAGCGTTTAGCGGTTACTTCTGAAGTTTGTCTAGTTCAAGAGATTATGAGAAAGTATGTCTCATTCATGTTAATTTCAAGTATTTAATTATATATTACCAGCTATAAATTATTATTAAAACGTCTACCAGATAAGCTTAAACACCACATCAGATATTTATTTTTTTTTTTAATTGTATCGACTACTAGGGTCATTTTCACTGAATTTATAAATTGACAAAGTCTGGTTTAATTGCTAATGTAATGGAAGAACAGCGTTTAGCGGTTAAGTTTGTCTAGTTCAAGAGATTATGAGAAAGTATGTCTCATACATGCTATTTTAAATGTCCTCTGTTTTCAACCTTACTGTTTTAAATAGATATTGCTTTATTTAGTGCAATGTATAACATCACTTAAGCACTATTAAACATGCATAATAATAGATTTTTCGGATGGAGGAATCTAATGTTTAAATTAAAGTATCAAAAATCAAAACAGCTTATCAGCAGAGAATATAAAGTTTTTATTACAGCCGTCATAGTACTTTTTTCAGTTCGAGAATCCTTTATGTTTACGGTAAGGAAACATAAGACACCTCATTTGAAAATTTAAAAAAAAAATATAGATATTTTTTGAGACATCTTATTAAGACCATGAACTAAATAAACCAATGATTAGAGCCAATTTCGAAGAAGCCTTTTTAACCAACCAAGAAAAAAAACAACATCCTTCTCTAAAATTTTATGTTTTACATTTCAAGACACATTTTATCTTAAAATTAACAAAAACAATTTATCCATTCACCTTCCACGGCATTTTTCAGACACTACCGAGCTGATTTTTATCAGCTTTGGTCTAAAAGTCACAAATTACCTCAGTGACTCCAGAATAGTTCCCATAATTCGTCATTATAAAATATTTCGATGTTTCATAGGCATATATCTCTACCGTTTTTGAAGATAGAGGGAAAATAAAAAGTGCTTAGGAACCACTATAACAAAAATTAATAAATATTAGCTCATGAAGGAGTTGACCGATTTTTTCGCTTCTTATTATGTTTTAGACGGTATAGTCTTTCAGAAGTATGTATTGCATAAATCACGCAAATTATGCGAAATAGCTGGTGCGCAGTTATTGAAAAATGTATTATTCCTAAAATTTATTTTGGGGTTAATATGGCATCAATGATTTTAATGAAATTTACTTATAGTTTTCAACTTAAAGATCTCTTATTTTTCATTTCCAACAAATCTTTAAAAAATCAAGTTAAAAGTAATGAAAAAAACAACAACTTTATTTGAGTTTATGTGAAAGGTATTTTCAAAGTAATTTCATAATAAAGTCTTAAAAATAACTATAATTACAACAAAAGACAAAGCTTTTTTCACTTAAATAATTTATGTTCAAATTAACCAAAATAAGATTATATAGATTTTTCCGTCCACATAAATTATGTAATGTTCATTTTTAAGTTAATTGAAATTTCTATAAAATTAAAAATCATTGATCATACTATTATAAATTATATTTAGCGAATATACAGAGTATTCGATTTTATTTTGGTTAATTATTTTCGTATTTATTTTTTTTTTTTCATTGGCACGACAGACAAGGGTTTTCTTATAAATAATAATATTTTCAATAGAATTTAAATATATCTTTTAAAATATTAATAATGATAACAATAAATAAATAACCTACAGAGATCTGTTTCTTCTTTTTATTTATGACTTTAGTCATAAGCATCCCTAGAATAGCAATGTCAAAGTTCGTTTCTCGGGGAGTTAGTGAAATAAATATCGATTGATCCAGGTGGAAGTCGAATCCACGCCATAAAGTATAGGACCACAGCCTCATCTGTCACGTCCGATAGGGATCTTAATTGGAACAATATTGACTAAGATACACCAAATAATTATGTATTTATCTTCGAACATGAGCCGGTTTGGGCAGTCGTGTGAGTAAACACTCCAGATAATCTCTTATTTGTATAATAACATATTTATATGATAAATAATTAATTCAAACAAGAAAAATTATGTAATATATTTTTTTAATGTTTTTTCCCCCAACTCAATCTGTTTGATATTAGACGTAGAAATGTACCGTGTCATATGCATTTGAGCGAGAAGTGAATAGTGCTTGTTTCATTGCTTGTTGTGAATAGCCACTGTTGAGCTGAGTTTCAATAGTTAATTATCCTGTCAGTTCTCAGGGAAAGAGGTCCAGGACCATTTAGGTCAACATCGTAAAGCGAGCTTCAAGTTTTAAGAAGTCCTTTTCGGACATCTTAGGCCTCTGAATTAAGAAAACTAAGCAGTAATGAGTACTTTCTTTCGAGAGAACAAAATGAGAAGTTAAAAGTTAGGGTTGCTGGTAGAATTCGGAAACAGTCTCTGACCTTAGAGGGAAGTTTCATTGAATTTTCTGGAACACTAGAATGAGAGATTTGGGAGTTACATTAATCTTAAAAACAAGGTGGTTTATATCTTCTGAATTGTTTATACATGTATCTGTGTAATAACAGTTAGGCGTTTCAATATTGGTTTATAAATGGCTATTGGAAATTTCGAAAAGAACTGGTTTCCATTTCCTATTATTTAATTTACATTTTTAATTACTATTTAAAATAATAAAGCACTGTATAATTTTTAAGATTGCAATCATGTTTTTCTAATGCAACGATAAAATTTTAAACCATTTAATATCAATATAATGTTAATTAGATGATACATTCCACAACCAGAAAACTTAAGCTCAGGCTGCTGCAGGACATACAACAGGATTTATAACAATACATTCTATATTTATCAATTCTATTATTGTAATTACTTCTATGTTATTTCATTTTTTTCTTCTTCTTTTTACCTATTAGAGGACAATTGTTTGTTAGGTCTTCGAATGTCAATGTTTTTATAATTAACTTTGCTTTTATCTTTTATTGAGAATTATTATTTTTATTTAATTATTTTATCCTATTTTTCTGTATAACGTTGTATATAGTTAGGAGTGTTGTATGAGACTGTACCTCCAATAATCAATTGTTTAAAAAAAATAAATAAAAAAAATGTAACTCTTACATTAACTATGTAAGACCCACCATGTCGATATGTCGATTAAATAAAAAATATATATGATACCTTTTGCGTAAAAAGTAAAACAAAAAAACAAAACAACACAAAGCTAAATATCTCCCGTTCAATTGATTTTTATTTTGGAGTTAGGGTAAACTGTGGCACAAAATTTATGAAAACATATTTTGACATTAGTAGATTTCCTGAAAGTATGTTTGGATTCGAACGGTCGAGACGAAATTCTTTCATTGTTCCTTATCGAGGATTCATTTACTCACCATCTGACGTAGAAGCCAAAGTCAGGGAGTCACGCAAGATCATTTTTCACTTCCTTTATTACATTCTATTCTTATACAGTGAACTCTTCAATAAAAGAACTTTGCAAAGGCATACAATCAATCTTGGATGCAGTTATATAACATAAGGATATAATTTTATATATTTTATTTTAAAAATATATTTTAGGAGGGTGGTTTTTAGATCTGTATCCTTCAGAAATAATTTGATGTGAATCAAACATCTCTACAAAAGTAAGCCAGTAATTTATTTGATTTTCCCAAAATAATTTTGTATTGGTTCATTTTGAGTTTACCAAGCATTAATATAAATATTACAACGGAAGGACTCGATCAAATATT
This sequence comes from Halyomorpha halys, assembly GCF_000696795.3. Classification (NCBI taxonomy): domain Eukaryota; kingdom Metazoa; phylum Arthropoda; class Insecta; order Hemiptera; family Pentatomidae; genus Halyomorpha; species Halyomorpha halys. The sequence continues at coordinate 267,281 of NW_027110043.1, read as the reverse complement.
CACTAATTCTTTTCAATGTACACTGAATATTAGAATTTGGAATAGCGAAAAAAATAGTTGAATCTCTGCTGCATCGGTAAAAGTGTAAATAATAATAATCCAATGGACCTACGCTTCGATGAACAATTATAGATATCTTTCATATAAATCATTTTTTTGGAAAAAAATCCATGAAGTTTTATGAACGGAGCATTGTTTAGAAGAGCGTAACTCACGCCCGAAGAGGCGCCACCATTCTCCTATTTGTAAAAGTGTGTTTGTAAACTTGTAAACTGACCGACAGCTTGTTGGGAAACCTACCGTGATTTCCAATTTTTGGTTCATAGACAGTGGTTGTTTACGATGTTTTAGTCGAAGCTCATTGTTTTATTATAGTGGATGATAAAGTGGCCTTGGCCTAAAATAACTCAGGGAATTCTCCAGAATGGCGAAATTATTCATTCTTGAAAAATAAACAAAAAAAAAAAGGATTTTTAACAGAGATAACCTTGAAAATTTGACCAAACTGACATTGTTTTACTTATCTAATGATTTCCCTGTGGAGAAACATTAAATTGTGGTTGAAATAAAATAATAATAAATAAATTGTTCGGTCATAAAAAATATTAACTGTTTGTTAAAGGGAAAAAATATTTGTTAAATTATGGTTGTAAAAGGTCTCCTATTAGCCCTCAATAAATTACCATAATTTACCTCTACCAACATTATTCCTTTAAGGAAAAAAAGGTCCTAAAGATTGTTTCAACAATTCATGACAAAAGCGCCTCAAATACAAAGTAGGATGAATGTGCTAGCCGATACCTTACATATATACAGATATGTTGTTTATATAAAATAAGCAACTTATTCGGGTAAAGGTATCAACTGTGATGATAGTTTTTCTTTTACATATAATATATCTTCTATTGATCATCGTATAGATTTTAAATGGTTTGCAAATAAGAGAAATATGATTAAATTATAAAAAAGAATGCAAACAACAAAATAAATAACATTATTTGCTATTACATAGTATTTAATTATATATTACCAGCTATAAATTATTATTAAAACGTCTGCCAGATAAGCTTAAACACCACATCAGATATTTATTTATCGTATCGACTACTAGGGTCATTTACACTGAATTTATAAATTGACAAAGGTCGTAGAGTACTATTGACTGTTAAGTTTCAATTACAATTGATAAAGTTTGTAAATAACAATATTAAATTTTGCGTCTCAGCAGATATAAACAACCTTATTTTTAAGATTAATGTAGCAGCCGAATCTCTCATTCTGGTGTCTCAGAAAATCCAGCAAACTTTCCTCTCAGGTCAAGGACTATTTCCGAATTCCACTAGCAACCCTGACTTTAACTACCTTTTTTGTTCTCCCGAAAGGAGGTACTCATTACTGCGTAGTTTTCCTAATTCAGAGAACTAGGATGTTCGAAAGGAACTTCTTGAAAACTTGGAGCTTGCTTCACGATGGCGTTCTTTGAGAATGGGCAAGATAATTAACCATTAACGCTCCGCTCAACGCTGACTATTCACAAAGACAATTACAAAGGCACCGTTTACTTACTTCTGCTATAAAAAAAAATGAGAAAGAGAACAAAATAATCTTACTATTCAGGGAATAAAGTACTTAATATTTTTTATTATGTTTATTACTTGCATTTGCCTGACCTAAGAATTGAACAATAGTTTTCAACGTAAATACTTAGACGTTGAAGTTATTCTACATCCAAGTGACTAAGTTTCAAAAACACTTTTAATAACTTTGTACTGGCGTCGAAATAACCAACTCAAACACTGTGTGTGTAAATAGTATAATAGTAAAAATAGTAAATAGGCTTCGCGTCAAATACGCAAACATTTACGGAACTTTAATTTTTATTTTCTTCAATTTACATTGTTCATCTTTATACAAATTATCATAATTACCCACAATTTTGGTAAACTTTATTTTTCTTAGCTATTTGTTTTTTTTTACCTCAAATAAGAGTATGTATCTTTTTTAGCCCAAAAGATTCTCTGCAATGAGGAGCGAAACGTTGGCTCAAATTAAATAGTTTTATGACTATATGAGTTTTTTTTTTCTTCTACCAAATAACCATCTACCAAGTAGATGAAAGATGGTCCGGCTTTCATTTACTATTTTACATGGTCAATCATCGATCTTCCAGAATGTACGGAATCATATTAGGTATTTAATTCATTCGAGACAGCAAATATTTTTGGAGACTATCCCCAGAACCCAAAAATTTTGTTTGCTTTATATTGGCCATTTTTGATAAAAAAAAAATGTTTACAATAGAAATCTGTCGCTTTGTAACTCCCTTTGTACAAATAAGTTCCTTTGAATGTTACTGTTACCAGGAACTGGTTGGCAGTATAAAATAAAAATACATTATTAAATTTAACAAAATATTCATTCCAAAAATAGTTGATTAACATAAAATCCTTATTTTGGGTTCAGTAATGAAGAAAAGGAAATAATAGATATAACTATAACAGTATAGATAAAAATAAAATAATTTAATCCTGAATAAACATAAATTTTTAAGAAGCAATACAAGATAATGAATTTCCCTAGAAGGATAACTCTTTTGTTGCACAGGATGATAACCCTTGAATAAATCGCCCAAACATAATGCTACATGAAACCAATACAAATTTTATTTTTACACACTTCTAGGATAATTTTTGTTTTGAATTAGTCTTGTTCTAATGACCGCTTTTTCCATACTGCCTGATTGCAATTAAACGTCATTGTACACCGTATGCGCAGTCGGTCTTTTCGGCTCAGAAATGCATTGCATACACGGTGTGCAATTGGTCTGAAATGGGTTAAGTGATATGTCTGGGATGTTGAGGAATTTTTTCAATAAAATTAAATCATAAAAAAAACACCACTTCAGTTAATCGATTTTACAGTTACTCATTTCATCATTTTTACACATATTAGCACAAACGATTTTGATTAAACTCCCAATATCAATGCAATTTTTTTCAACAGTAAGGACCAATGGATAAATATGAAATATGAGAGAATTTGATTGATAACAACATACAAATAAGTGCTTTTATTATAAAGCATAATAAATTTTCAATACATATCAAGATAAATTTAATCTCAAATTATGGTGGTAATGGAAAGTAATGTAATAGGCGCATCAGATCTTTTAAAAAAGATTCAACTCTTTTTGTTCAACATTTTGCAATAATATAACTATCAATTAGTAAAATTTATTTTTTTAGATTAAACAAACATTATTCGGAAGAAATCATATTAGATTATAGAGTGAATTATTTGAATTTTCTTGGTCATTTAATAAAAATAATAAATTTTGTTTTGGAATGATTTGATAAGTCTCCATTAAAACTAAACAAATCGAATTTTACACATTAATTAGCCAGTGCTTAAGCTCTTGATTCTTTAAAGGTAAGGCCCATGCGCTCCCAAAGTCAAACTCAAGTTAAAAGATACCTTTTAGTTAGATGTTTTTATTTTCACTCTTCGTTACCTTTTACAACTTTTTATGTTAAATATTATTATTCCTAAAATCTTTGGCTTTCCAACGATACATGTATACGTAATATGTCTATATTACTATTACCATTTCCAGAAAAGTGTCTTCATTAAAAAAGAAAATATTTTTTTCTTGTTATCTTCTTAACGTTACTATCAAATTGTTTCAAAGTTTCTAACTATACATTTTTTATTACTGTTATTATTATTATTATTATTAACAATGTAAAGTGGTTAATCATTTTTCATTGATAAAGAGGTACTTTAGGTCAGTCAATTTTATTGAAAATGGCGCTGTAACATCTAGGCACAAATCCGCCTGTAATTTCAGTTTCATAAGTTTTTTTTTTTTGAGCTAGGTTGTTACACATATTCACACAAATCATTTGGTAAAACTTAGTTATTTCGACACAGGGTGACTCACAACGTGAATTTTCGTTGAAAACTCGAATTACACATTTCGCACGATTACAATAATCTTCCTTAATAATAAGGATTATTAAATAAATACCCCCATATATGTGTTGAAATAAAAATAATTTCTAGATTAAGAAAATGTAAAAGTGAGTGGGTGTAACATTCCCTCGGACGGGACTCCCCAATAGTTATTAACCTTGAAACGATTTTAATTAAATTATTAATTCTTGGCCTTAAATAAGTATTACAAATATCCTATATTCTGCTACCATACTCAAACCAGAAAGGGAAAGCCCAGGTTTCATACCTTGGGACCGTCACGAAATATAAGCCAACTCGCACAGGGAGTAATCGAACCAGCGCTGCTACAATATTGTGGTTGCTAAAGTAACAATTGCCTACAGCGGCCTCTACTGCTCACAAACCGTGTCTATTTCAAAATCTTCTACTGCTTGTAAAACATTTAATTTGTTTTGGTCTTTTTCTGTCCCATAGTGTTTTCTCCACTCGCTGTAGAATTAATTTGCACATTCTTCTTGACTTCTATATGATTCCTCCAATGAACGAACTTTTAATTCGATAAAAACTCGTTCACTGAAATGAAGTAAATTTCAGGGAAGGATTCGTATTGCAATAGCAGTTTAAAACACCGTTAATAGAAAATGATCGAAATTTAGACAAGAGATAAACAGTCAGTGATTGATATAGTGGGGACTGAACTTTAGTTTTATATCTTGGATGTTTAAAGTAACGTGACGGTTTGCCGGACTAATTATTAATTTGCTTTTTATATCTAATCAATATAATCAACCATCAATATCAATGGCTTACTTCACAGGGATGGTAAGTACATTTTCACTAACTTTCGGAATGATTCAATTAAAGGTTCTCTCTATTAGGAAAATAATTTTTTGACTGAACAGATTTAGGCATAAAATCATCAAAGCATCGATCAATATAATGCATATATTACTTTTCTCATTTATTTATTTGAAAAGAAATGGATTCTACAACCTAAAAATACAACTTTGGAAAACATGAAAATAAAATTAGTTTAGAACACCAAAATATAAAACAAATAAATACTGCTATGAGTACCTCAGATATATTACCATTACCTATAAAAAAGTTTAAAATTAATCTTTTATGCTTGATGCAAATTATCAAGTTAACTAAATAATCAATAGTTTAATGCTGCTTTCAGTATTGAAATATGCGATAATAGGGGATTCTGAAGTTTTATTTAGTTTAGTCCTTAATAATACAAGAAATAATTTGATTCTTAATAACAATTTTGCGGATGAAAACGAGTGACTAGATATGGCGAATACTGGTAATGGGTGATAGACCGAGAATAATTTGTAAGGTACTAATATTATACTTTATATTTATCTGCAAATCAGCATATATTGCGTTTCAATTTCTTAATATCTTGTCATCAACTATACTCCATTATTTATTTCGATTTGAATTTTCCGTTTGAAAAAGAAGCAAAATATACCTAAAGAATCTTCTGACAAGCGTGATTACATTATACCAGATGTAATTAAAGTGTCGTGTTGAGTACCTATTATAAAGATATGATATCTGTTTTGTATTTAATTTTTCATTATAACACCTGATTACTCAGTATTATTAAAACATGGCATAATTAGCGAATTCCTATAAATATCTTTTATAAATACTATTTAAATATTTATAAAGTAGTGGTATGAAGAATTTTGTAAGAATGATTTCATCCAGTAATAAAGTGAAGATTAAAAGAATTATGTTCTGAAAGTCCACATGATATTTCTAACCGGTTTGGTTGCATTTTCCAATACAGACATTATTTTCTTTACCTTCAATAATATTGGTTCAATTAAAATGTTTGACGATAATCAATTATTTAGAATGAGGTAAATGAGCTCCAAGAATTTTCCGGGAGATTTCGATTCTAAAAACCAATATAAAAATGAACGGTTTTTCAAACTCTTAAAAATATAATTATTCTTACAAAAGTTCAATGCCGCATCCTTATGTGCCGAATGATTCGCTAAATGATCCTACTTTGATGATTTTTTTTTCTTGGAACACAGTTTATTGTAAATAATTGCAAATAAAAATCGATGTCCGAATCCTAAAAAATAAATAAAATAAAAACATACAATATTTTAATTTCCGTTTAAGGAATAATATTTAATTTATTTTATTTTAGGAAATTGATTCTAAAAAAATAGATTTTTTTCTATATTTTAATAAATGGCTGAGATATGATCATCTAAAACATTTAATCGACTGTCATTTTAAAAGTTAATAGTGGTTGTTAATGGCGAGTTCCGAGGATCACCTTCAGGTGACCAGTTCCTGAGGATTGTAACGGATGGCATGCGACGGCCGATGGACGAATTATTATTAATTACATTTTTTTTCTTAATACGCAGATCTAAAACTTTAAGGGGTGTGGTTAATTTTTTTTTTCTCAATCGAAAACAATGGTTCATTATTAAAAATAACAAACCAGAAGGAGTCGTTCGTTAATAATACCTATTTTTGCATGTTTACTAATTAATTAATTAATTACTATTTATTTTTCGTCCTGATTAACACAATATTCAGTCAGATAATACGTGAGTTCGAATGTGTACAAAAATCTGGACAGAAGTTTCTTTGAAAAGTAAAGTTATTGAATAAGTTTTATGCTTATTGCGATCTCTTTTAAAGTTTTCCATCCAAAAAGCATTAATTTACATATCAAAATCATGACTGCTGAAATAAATTTTATATTCACGTTTAAGAAGAAGAAGATCCAAGAATAACAACACAAGCCCGGTTAGGGTTTTGTTAGCTGATTTATAATTCCTAGGGAATGGAACCCGAATAATTAACCCATAATGCAAATGAGTCTGAATAAAGAGCAAAGGAGGGGTAAATTCGTACTGTCTATTAAACCTCAATTCTCCCGCATTCCTCTAGTCCATTATTATTGTAATACCTCTTAAACTTGATATTCCTGCACTTTAAAAGCTTCTTTAGTGCTGTTAATTACTTGATAAGACCGTTTATGTCAATATTATGAATAATTGTTGATAATAACTATGAAATAATAATCCTGTATTAGCCTATACTATTCACGTACTAACTTATATTTTTAACTGTATCAAAAAAACCAAATTGCCATAAATTTTAAATAACTAATAGTGATTTCCGATACACAATGTACTAGTAATACATTTTGAAAAAATCGGAAAAAATAAAATTATTACTAGAACCTATTTTTTTTATTTGTATTTATTTAATGTAATTTACAACTGTACAAAATACCACCCATTGGTGATACTTGAATGAAACTAAAATTAATTGGTTTTTTCAAAATAATTCGAAAACTATACATCTCTTGAAAGATTATAGCCACTCATGGTAAGAAAATTCTATACGACACAAAACTAAAATCGTCTAAATCAGGCCATTATTGTGAAAGATTTTGACTTTGGATTTGCATTTATTTATGAAATCCATTTTAGATTTTAATGGAAATCTATTAAGTCTGTATTTAAAAAAAAATAACTCAATGACTTATAACTTATAAATGACCATAGGTTAGATTTGGCTGATTTGGACGAGTCAACAACCAGTCCATATAGGTAATCCATCCACGCCAATTCGGTTCGACTAGAGACAATGGAGCTGGTGACACTCTGCTGCGAGTGTGCAAAGAAATGGAGGAGAGGGAGGAGATATATACTATTTTCAACTGTTCGACATATCCCTCACTATGGTGCCTCGTGTACCCCAGTAGTTATAACTAAATATACAATGAACACAGAACTAAGACAGAAGAGAAAAAAAAATACGAAATTATTATTACTAAGTAAGCATCCGTTAAGAAAAGATGTCTTCAAGAATCTTAGTTTTTTTCAACTCTTTAGATACTGGATTTATAAGGAGATAGACAAAAAGCGGTTCCTTACTATGGAATTATGTGGACGATTTGAAAGCTTTGGTGCTCTCCAATAGCAGAGATGGAATCAAAAAGCAATCGGGACGTTGTGCCAATCGCATAGACAGCTGATGCGAGGGAAAGAAACTGACATTGGCCACTGCAAAAACTCAAGTCATCCACTGGAAGAGGAATACGGAAATCCTTTATCGAGTAAAGGCAATATTTTGTAATGATGCCACTCTAGAATGGCATTGACGGTGGGTAACTACTTACAGTGAAAGGAAATACTCTGAAAAAGTTTTTCCCCACCGTCCAGTCACGCCTAGCTGCAAATTAGGTCCTCTTAGACTATTGAGTTTCCTAAATTCTTACTAGTTGTTTCAAGGTACTTTCCATGCCAAGATACACTGCTTTAGAAGACCTGTTGCGTACCATCTGCTGCGTTCCGAAGACTGTCGATCATTTGGTTTTGATCTCTTTTTTGAGCTGTTGATTGAGCTGTTGATGGTGAACGTATAACCCCAGGTGGAAGTCAGAAAAAACTACCAGCACATTACTTCATATACCCGTGAAAACTTAGTGAACCCAGTCCATTTCTATTTTGGAAAACTGGGAAGAAGAAAGGTAGGTGAAAATGTAACTAGGAGAATGCCGGACCATGATGGTTATGCAGAAATTGCTACTAAATTGAAGTTTAGTCGAAAGGCTAGATAAAAAAGTAATCAAAAAGCAAGTTTTTATTTAAAAAACAAGTTTGTCGGTAATTGTCGACCCAACCAAGAAATATGTATTGGTATTTTTAGTTTGATTAACTTATTCGAGTCATAGCATTTTTGAAAAAAAAAAAAATTTCGACAATCCTTCTTTAATATTGCCATTTTCTTTCAGTTAAATATAAGAGTTTCTGGCAAAAAGAAAAAAAAGAAAGTCATTATAACAGCACCTATTTCGAAACAAATGCATACATAAAGCAGAGACAAAGACATGACGCCCAGACACTAATTTAACGCTAAGTAATAAGTTTAAATTAAATAATAAAAAAACTATAATTTTAATCGCATTAGTTGCCAAATCTAAAAAAAAAAATTGAAATGAAAAACAAGAAAAATTAAACATTCGTATTACATGCCTATGAATTTTAATGATGTATTTTGGTCAGTCACTACTGAATTATTTAACAGGACAGGCCCATCGTGAGGACGAGGAAGGGATAAGGCCGGAATTTCTGAGGTCTCAGTATCTTGGGGTTTCCAATAGGATGCAATGTTCAATATGAAATGCCCAGAAACGTATATTGTCAAAAATTTCGTAAAACAAATAAATGCAAATGAAAAAATATGATATTAAGTGAGAGAGACTCCCAGGACTATTCTTCTCGGGTTCAGTAGCTGTTCTTTCACTAAGTCTTAAGCAACAGTTGTGTTAGTGGCATTTTAGGTAATTCGTGGTATCGATTCATAAATCACGCTAGTGATTCAAATTAAAAAGTAGTTGAAGATTATTAGTGTTTCAGGGTAGACATGAAACACAAAATTAATATAAAATAAGAGATAACAAAAATATGAATGAAAGTAACATGTATAAATGTAATAGATGTGTTTGCTATTCAGTTCCAAGCAACTTTACCAATTGTTAGAAAACTATTACAAAACTTAAGTTGTAAAGATAACTATGGTCATATAAATATGCAGTAAAAATCACTTTAAGTACCGTCATAAAATAATAATTGATCATTAAAAATGCCATTTTGAGATGAGGTTGTAAAACATAGAAACTTGACATATATATATATATATATATATATATATATATATATATATATATATTATCTCCATATCTTAACTTTTCAATCTAAGAAGTGATTATTATATTTTATCTCACTTTTATTACTGTACATTTTTATCGTGTTTTCATTTTCACCTTCCACACTTAGGTTTAATTTTTTGTATGAGAAGGATTAAAGTATCTCTTAACCTAGTTTTCCTTCTAATTTGGTTTCCTCCTAATATCATCAAATACGATTAGAAAAATAAAATAAAATAAATACATAAAAAGTAATTGTAAAAATTTTTGAGATGATATAAAGATGCTAAACATTGAATTTTACTTCATTTTATATTATAATTACTAGTAGGGCCGCCCATGGCTCAGTGGTTAAGACACGGTCTTACCAATTTGATGTCTATTGGCGGTGCCGGTTCGAATCCGGCCTGGGACGTTGACTTTTTTCATTGAGTGGCGCGGTCCCACAAAATGAAGAAATTGTCTTGGCCGAAAAAAAAATAATTACTAGTCAATGTTATTTATTGTATTACACTTATGTTTCCTTGAAGTACTAATTCTTCTACCTTTTGATACCTGAAGGTACATTTCTTTGGTAAAAATAATTACAGGGCGCATTTTAAAATATGTTAGATCACAGATCCTTATGAATGTATGGTTTTATTGTTTACCAGTACGGAATTTCTTTGTAATGACAGTATCAATCTCGACCTCTCTCCAAAGTCACTTAACTCAGGCCTGGGGTGAAACAATACTGTGGGCCTTCTCTAGCTTAACATTTCATGTGTTTTTATTATAAAATAACAAAAATATTGAATTTTCCAAAAAAACTTACTAATGCATAGTATTAACAAAATTTTATTTTAATTTTAAATATTAATATTAAGTTTTAATAATAGCTGGGTCATGTATCCTGTATGCCCAGGGAGTCAGTCCTATAACGCTTACTGGAAGATAGACCTCTTGTGAAAGACGTGTGTAGAGGAAGAGAACTGAAGAAGCTGAAGAGAAGATAACTGAAGCAAATGAAATTTTTGAAAAAAAAAAAATGGGCGAAAAAAGGGGATTTAGTCTAATTTTCTCTTTTCACTCTTGAACATTCCAATGTTACTTTTCACCTCGAATGACGGTACTCGGTGCTAATTTGGAACTGGGCTTCTGTGGTTGATTAATTTATTGAAAAATAATTGGTATTTGAGCGATGATAAAATAACTGAAATAATCGGCACAATATTGTTTTTGAAGACGATTATACAAAAAAAAAAGTTTCAGTTTTATCTAGTTCAACAAGGTCAGCATACCATGAGATAATAGACTTCAAAATTACATAAACTCGAATCCATCAAGATTTTAATATCGCCCCTCCATCAAAACTAAAACAGTTGTTATTTTTATCCCAATATAAACTTAATTAATTAATTATCCATTAATTTCTGAATTAAAAGTTGAGTAGTTATTCTGAAAGAAAAAAAAACTTTTCTCAGAGCAATTCAAGGTTATTAACAATAAGTATATCATTTCTGTTCTCCTGAAAGAAAGTCCACTTACTTTTTGCAACGTATAAAGAGTGATTCTATTGCTCCTTTATGCTTTCCATTTCCTAAGAAATGATAAACTGCCAGAGATAACTGTGAACTGGCAACCCCAGTTAGCGACAAATCATACATAAACTTTGGAATATCTCGACCTTGTGTAAGCATGAAGATGATAGCACCTTATCTTTATATTTCTGAGACTTTATTAAAATTATTGTGGAGATTTATTTCCTGTTTTATTGCATTTTCCACTTCAAAACTAAGTTTAAACCACTTCTGAGTGAGAGCTCTTTCCGAAAAGAGATCTCAGTAAAATAGTACAATAATAACATTCTTAAGTCTCTCTCACACATTCATCTTTTTCGTGGTATTATAAAATAAATAATGTAATAATATTAGTGTTTTGAAATATGAAAGCAATTGCAAGTTCTTATTAATATGGACTTTGAAGTAAAAGCAGATCGAATACCATACTTAGGCCATGTTCTAACTAGACTTGCACGGGCGTGAGGTCGTTTATTCGAAGAAAGCAATAATCAAACAGAGAGCATATAGTTGAGTGTTTTAATTTAATATTTAAGTGCAATAAATATAATTGTGAGATAATCTGAATTATAGTAGACTTATCTTTACAGAAACCACACTGATATTTCACCAGGATACTCTTAACACCATGTAGTAGTCGTTGGTACAATTTATTTGAATATATCTTACATGTTCATGGCAGAAGAGAAATGCTGCGATAATCATAAGAGTCATGAAGTTACTTCCTCTCTGAAGATCTGTATGCGAATAGAGGGGGTATTCTAAAATTTCTTAATGTAGTTCTTATGTTTTCCTTTTTTCCCAATTCTCGCTTTTTTTTTCATGGTATTTAAAGGGTTTGAGCGTCTCCAAATCCCCTAAAGTTGAGTTAGAGGATTTAAAAATTTTATGTGCCGATTGAGTTGGTTTTAAACAATGTCCTTTGTGAGTTTTCAATTTTCCATTCTCGCCATTTGTTTACAGATTTTAGGGAGATTTAAAATTATTTTTCGCATCTCTGTATTCCCTCCTAATTGAGTTAGGCAAGTTTAACAATTTGTAAATGGCCTTAATTACCTTTTCGTTAAAATCACCTCTAAATATTATAATGTCTAAGTTTTATCTTGCAAATATCCTTGACTTGCTTATCTAATGTTTCAGTCGAAACCTGGCAGCTGAACAGTTTTAATTTAAAGAAGGTTCCTTCAAATATGATACAACTCATTCGTGGAGTTTATAGACATGAATTTAATTATATTTCCTTTGAAAATATAGACCAATTTTGTGGAGTGAGTGATGGGCGTATCGCAAAATCTCGCTCTCGGCGCCTGCAACCCAGCTTTAATTTTAAATCCTCCTCCCTGGCATACGGGGGAGGCAGCAGTGGTGTTGTGCGCTGGGGTTTGTGCACGCCACTGCTTCCAAAAATCAACAATTTTTATTTTTTCAAAATTATTATTGAAATAATATAGGAGGGTTCCTTTTAATTATTTGGAACAATTTTAACTGTGGTGCAGCTCAGTGCGTTGAGCGCCTTACTGCTGAGACTGCACCTTGTCCACTGCATCCGTCTGGGTGCCTCATGCAGTTTGCCAGCTTGGTCCAGCCCTTCTGGTCTCAGTCTAGGTCAGCTTCCTTCTCTTCCGGTGGCTAGCCGATATCGGGCGGTCAAGCCCTTTCCATTGTGAAATGAGTGGGGCCCACTCCATGTCCATCTGTAAATGAAATTCCTGAAGAAGGAAGTCCGACTCGACGAGGGCGAAAATCCCGGTCTTTTTCGACACCCTGGCTCGATGTCCTTCCATGGCAGAGCAATCTACTTCTACATGTTCTGCTGTTTCAGGCACTCCGCACCGGCACGTGAGGCACCGGGGGTCGATGTTCTTTCCAAAGCTCTGCAGCTTTCCCCGGAACTTCCCATGTCCTGTTAGGATCTGTGGCCTGCAACCCAGCTAGCCGCCCTGATCTTATTTATAAATAATAGATTCCCAAAAATTAACCATTCTTGGAAATATTCCTTAGGTATCTCTTCAAGTATGTAAGTTACCGGAAATGTTAAGCCACTATGTAAATACAAGGCATTATAGAAGTAATGCCTAGGTAGGTAAAATAAAAAAATTAAGGTTTATGTGAAGATTGAAACTGATTTCACATCACAAACCTTAATATCGATGGCTTAATTCACTGTGGCGCTAAGTACGTTTCCACTAACATTAGAAAAAAATACAATCAAAGGTTCTCTCTTTTAGGAAAAAAAAAAATCAATTAATTTTCCTAAAAGAGATATCCTTTAATTATATTTTTCATAAAATTAGTGAAAATGTACTTAGCAAATCCATTGATATAATTAATTACGTGACACGATACTGATTCTGTTATCTCACTGAATTGAAATTTATATCCAATTTTCAGAGTAAACTTAACGATTTACTACCATAAAAATGAAACTGGTTTTAGAAAATACAGAGATGATTATTGCAGCTGATTGATGAAAAGTTAAATTCAATCTCTTTTCAATACAGTCGATACAATCATCGAACTTTTTTTTTACATCAGTTTATAATTCGCACTACAATACAGATAATCATGAACATTACTGATTCTTGGAGAAGATTGAGTGGATTATTGATAAGTGAAATTTGTTGGCGATGATTTATTATTGGAAGGAAATCGGCTGCTAATATTTCAGGTACAATATCGAATATTAATGAGGGAACGGTGAAGTAAAGTGGTGGGCCTGAACAGGTGCCGGGAGCGTTGACAAAAAAATATGGCATCGATCGGTCGGACAATAGGGAAACACTATTAGTCATCTCATTATCCTCATCAGAGCCAATACCTCGCCCAGTCCTATTATTGAGCTCTATTATGCCCTAAAAGCCTTTTAGCTGCAATTTTATTTTTAACATTGTGTGTTGTATTTTGCGAATTGGTTAATTGGCTAAGAACAGCATAAGATCATTTTTTTCATTAAAGTTCAACATAGAAATGTAGTAATAGTTTCAATTTTTTTTCACATCACTTACAATAGGCTGTATTAAAGGACATAGAAAAATAAAATTGGAATAATATTAATATTATTGCCAGTCAATTCAGAAACCCAAACATATTTTAATTAATCAAAATACAGGATTAATTTTTAATTTTAGTTTTAAAAACTCTGCACAAATCCCTCATCAACTTCCACCCACAGTTATGAAATTGCTGACATATCTTTATAATTGTATTCTTAGAACAACCCACAATACTATCCTGTGGAAACACTCTTTTATAATTTTCTTTCCAACACCAGACAAACCTACAGATAATCCTACTTTCTAGAGACATTAGCTTAATTCCAATCCTCTCAAAAGTTTGAAAAAATCCTTCCAAAACGTATTATATATATAGTTCAACCACAATGTTCTCCCGCACATCAATTTGGATTCTACTCTAGGCATTCTACATTCCAACAATGTCTGATTATGTAGTCTGAGTCGTTGACTATTTCTCTTTAGCTCCTGAAAAGAAACAATACTGCTCGGGTGCCTTTCTGGGCATACTGCAAGCTCTTAACCGGTTAGGCATGCCGGCTTGCTTTTCAAGCTCAAGACCACATTACTTCAAACCTTACATCTTAGCCTCCGCTCATACCTCTCATATCGCTTCTCATTCGAGTACTCTAATATCTTTCTGGTCGAGGAAGGAGTTCCCCAAGGCAGTGTCTTGAGGCCAAATTTCTTCACAACAAACCTAAAATTCTGTTCTGACGTAGAAATTATAAGCAACGAGGAAATAATTAAATATATTAGATCGTGAAGCAATCCAATAATGAATGAAATTAAGACAGAATGTTAAATATAGTATTTTTAAAAAATATTAATACAATTCGCATTGTGTTGATAAGCCTGGTTATGTCGAAATGACATCACACCAAGCGCGGTAAATAAAATATTAAATTTTAATGCCTAGTTTGAGACTAAATAGCGGTTATATATATTATGATCATTATTATTATAATCAAATAAGGTTAAAAAGAATCAAATAAGATTATTTCCAAAAAAAAATCTGAAATATCGTATTAAAATTTAATATTTGTGGCTTAATGTAAGAATTTAGGATTTTTCAAAAACCACGAAAGACACTGTAATGCCACTCATAGGTCATCTAAAAACATTTACCAATCCTGGCTTGCTAAATTAGCAAAAACAATCTGTGTTTGACCTATAAAAGACACCTCACTACTCGTAATTTGTAATAAGCCGGTTCTATAAGGAATGTCCAAAAGTATCTGAAAGTACTCATAAATCATTAAGTGATATCAACTTTAAAAAGGGTATATTTATAAAGGAAATTAAAACCAAAAAGATTATTTGGGATCTGAGGACTGGTAAATCTACCAAACTGTTAAAACAAGGCCTTTAGTAGTTTAAACAGATTTTTGATAAGATCAACATTCATTGATAAAATTTATTTCATTATAATTCCTACTATTGCTATAGGTCCTAGCCTAATGGTGTTTTAATACCTACTAATGGTCCTACAACTTATATTAGGTCAGATTATTTCAGTCAAAAAATTATAATCTTTTATTTCTTATAAAAGTAAATTATTCATTGAGATAATATATATAGCCAATATAAAACAAGTGTTGAAAAGAAAACCATAAGTAAATTAAAAAAGTAAAGCTAAAACAGTTTTTTGTTTTTTATTAGATTTATTTTTCATGATAGGGCCAAAAATCCTTCACATATTTTATTAATAATGATAATTTCAATTCAACCTAAAAAATATTAACGATACGATTAAAATCGGAAGCTACATGGGAATTATTAAATTATGAATCCATCATTGTTCAAATTATTTATTAAAAAAACAAAACAAATATGACGCGAAAATATTCCTTTTTTATAAATTATGTGGTTGAAGAAATTTCCATATAATTCACTAAGTTTCTAGGAAATAAAATCAATTTCTTCGCAGAAAAACGTCTATAATCTCTTTATTTTCAAGACATCTATCCACGGGGAAAAAAAGTGTACGCTGTCATTTATAATGATATGAAATTACCCAGTAAACTAGTATTATATATAATAAGAAAGAAAAAAATATCTGATTACTGTTTTAGGAGAAAATGGAGTGTTACTTTATAGATTACATACCTAACTCACTAAAATTTTCTCCTACTTTAATGCTACTCTTTGTCTAACTTGCCGTGCAAAGAAATATACTATACAAAATTTTTCTAGACTATATTTGATATTTCGTACAGGCCAAAAAGCACTGTTGGATAATGGACTATAATTCTTGTTCGAAAGGCCGCTATTGCAATATATTGCATTCCGTGTTCAGCGGGGTGGCGATAAAATATGGAATCGAGCGATCCCACCTAGCTTCCACTATTTTAATCTGACCTTTCCCAGGTGGGTGGAATTTATAATTTATAATGTGATTGAGGCGTATGGAAAAAGTGAATCATTCATCGCTCCATCTTGTTGCAAAGCTAGTGGTGATAGATATATATTATAGATTGTAATTTATATTATTTACTGTATAGGCATGCCAAAAATGTAATTTATTCATACTTACAAGAGATAAAAAAAATCTAAAATTAATTATTAACTCATTAAATACCCTCTGATAATGCTTTCATCATAATGATGCCTAATCGATATATTTATGTGATATAAATTAAAGTTTATAATATATATTACAGAATACTTCAGAATATTTTTTTATTATGAGAGGTAATTAATAAAGATCTTAATCAATGAAATATACATCAATTCAAAAATATTACTTGTCTTTACTGTAATACAATTATTTATATTATATTCGCTATCCATTGAAGCAACGAATTAGAGTTTCAAAATTATGGTAATTTCAAAAATTAAAGAATTCAGGAATTGGCTACTTCAATGGTAAGTCAGAAGGGTCACAAGCGGTTGAAGTATTACTCATATTACTCCAAACAATTAGGAGAGAGAAATGCTTAACCCTAGCAGAACCAAGGGGGGGGGGGCTCGCCGAGCCCTCACTTCTGATTTTTTTTAATACTGCTCTCAAAAAATTTTTTACAGACAAGGAAAAAAATCTATTTGCCTAAAATTTATCTACCAACATGTTGGAATTGATTTGAAAAATATTTGATAAGGAGGAAGAGTACGAACAATTATTTGTGTTAGAAAAATGAGATGAGGGCGGGTGGAGCCCCCCCCCCCCTTGGTGCAGGGAAGGGACCTGAGGTTCATCAAAATGCTGGCTTCTGATTGGCTGCTCACGGAAGTGCACCAGCTCGCCCATACTCTCACTACTGGTCTGATTTCCTCAGTTTTTTTTAATTAAACATATTTTCGGACTGATATGTTTCTTTGGTTTTTTAGTTGTTTTGAAAAGAGTTGACACATGTGAACCTGCTGAATCTAGTGATGAGCATTTGTAAACATAAACATTTTATTCTTATACCTAAGTTCAGACATAGAATTTTTTTTTTGTTTTAAAATATTCATGAAATTGAAAATAATTAAAGTTTCAGCGACCCTAGGTTTTTGTTGTATCATGTATTCTTATTCTTTTTTTAATTCCAAATTAAAACATTTTCATAATAAAGCATATAGAAATCTTAGGTCCTTATTTTTTTTTTAAATAATCCTTATTCTACCATCTTATTTACAGAAGTAAGAAGAAATTATTATATTTCAAAAGAGTAAGTTTACCATAAAAGGAAAATTAATGATATAAGGGTTAAAATCAAGTGAGGGCTTGTGGAGGTCGTCTTGGGAAGTGTAGGGCTCGGCGAGCCCCCCCCCCCCTTGGAGTAGGCCGTAATGAATACTACCTTGGTGCTGCTAGGGTTAATATAGCCATGCTGCCCATATACATTTGGTTGCCAAAATACACAGCATACCAATCAATCCTTGATCGGACATATATACAATACATACATTTACATTATATAACAACAATATTGTTATAAATAAATATAATTAAATATTGTTCGGAATTTTTCATCCTGACAAAAACATCCATCAACCTGATGAAAGACTTCCCAAATCTAGATTTTTTTAATAAGCGATCGGTTCCTTTGGTTTTTTTTACAAAACTTGTTTTATCCGGTGCACTTGGTCATATAATCATCATTAATGTCATAATCAAAGAAAATTTAAAAATGGTTAAACCGTAGGGCACAACCAGTTAAATAATTAATAAATCCAGATACTATATAAATTTACAAGTTTTTTTTTCCAAATAAAGTTTTCTCTATATCTTTTAAGAAGGAATATCTCCTTGGTTTTTATTCTCTTAGAACTATTAAAATAAATACGACTATCGATCAACAATAAATAGTAGCAGAACTTTAGCTCATATAATCGTATTTACACTATTAACATCGTCTCACTGGTTGGAAAAATAATGACACAATTGTAAATTTTGTGAAATTAAATTTATTGTGCTGGCGAACTCCAAAATGCATTTGCTAGATTTTTGTAAATCGGTATAATTGTACTGAAAAATTCGTCATCTAAGGAATTTTGTAAGTAAATTGGCAAACATCTAGTAAATGCATTTTTGAGCCCGCCTATCCAAAAAGTTGTATTTCACAAAATTCTACACTTTTGTCATTATTTTTCTGGAGTACCGTTATGAGCTGGTGATAATGATATTTGTATAAGTCAATTTTCGCTCATTTTGTGAAAGTGAATGTTTCGTAAAAGTATTGATAAGATATAAATCTATCTATAGCATTATAAGCAATATAATATATGCATTGTTTATATATGAATGTTATTCATAAATCGTTGAGGTATTAATATACTCACTTTTTCGAATAAAACAAAACCTGGCTTACGCCACTATCATTCTCATTGGCTAATATTTATACTAACGAAAGAATCAAATAATTAGTAAAACAACTAAATGAAATCGTTTGAATTATTGCCAATTATATTCTAACATTGTGTGAAAGTGCAAAAATAAGAATGATATTTATAAATTATCATTTACTTTTTATTAAACTGGAAAACTAAGGTACCAATAAAATAGTATGAAGTCGATAGACTGTGCTTTGATTTACAGTGACGACAAAAGAGATTTTTATTTATTTTTCTTCTTCGTTTAGAAAATATCTCCCATACTTAGGACTTATCCCGGCTTAATAATAAAACCAGCTCTGCCAAGTTTTACTTACAAGGCGATCTATATGCCGGCTGGAGCAGTGTGCGTAGTTTCTATAGCCTAGCCAATCCACCGATCAATGTAGCTTTTAAGCAAAATCAGCAGGGGAAACGAAAATACACGGGGAATCTTTCCTCCTTTTTTTTTTTCTGAAAACTTACCGCTCCCGAATCCTGAAAGGAAAAAGTTTTCCTTTTCAATGGAATTTAGTTACGATTTCTTTAGGGATTGACTGAAAACTTTCATCAAGAATAGAGCATTTTCGTCTCATAACACTTTCTGAACTTCCGTTTACATTCTGAAAAATATCATGATTCAAATTTTAAAAGCAGTTGTGTATTTATTTATTTTTTTCACGAAAAACGATCCACATTTTATCAATCAATACAAACTCAATTGTATAAGTACTCGAATTTGTTTTAATTTTGTACTTTTCTCAGAGATCAAATTATGATTTTTTTCTTGCGTCGTAAGCCATTAAGGAATCATTACTCCTGCGCATCCTATACCACGATGAATTAATTCACTTTGAGTTGCTTCTCTACCGTATCGTTTACCGGAGCTTTATCAGATTATCATTTAGGGGTGACTAGTTGGGTGCTATAATTAAATAATGAGGTACTAATGACCATATAAAATAATAACCACAGTATGCTGAATAGTAATTGCGGATAGCGGAGGTTTGGTGCTCTGAATTTCAGAGACTCCGAAATCCAATGGACACTTATTCGTTTATATTAAGTTTGAAAATTAAGTACTATGCCTTAGTGCCTTAAAACACATCCCACAAATGGCTGTCATTCGGGAGGATCAGATTAATACACGGAAATTTTTTCATCGGGTACGCTTAGTAGTACTCCTTAAAGATTTTTACTACGAAACTTCAGATACGCGTTTCTCTAATATTAGTTTTACAATTCAGATAAGTGGAACTTTAAGGCAATTAGGAATTACTTGGGGCATATTCAAACTCCGGATCAGTTCGACCCATCCATAATATTTATGTGATAAAATAATTGCCGTTCAATCCGGCGCTCAATACTTGTTTGTTTTGCACTTTTTAAACTTGTTATTCTTGAAGAATTGTTTTCGAGAAATTTGTTGCTAAGAAAACGAATAAGAATTTAAAGTGGATACGAATTTTGAAGATTCATACACAAATATTAGTTACGGAAATTGCGTATAAACTTTTATATTTTTTGTTTCTAAGTTTTGATTATTCAGAATAAGTGAGTAAGAAAAATTGAAATTCTTATAATGTAGCATAAGTTAAAAATCCTTTCAAAATTGAGTAAATAATTAAAATAAAGTAAATAAAATCTTGAACAAAATCATCTGCCCTGTCATACAAATTCGGATGGCATGGTAGAACTCCAGGATCACTTCTCTTCCAGCCGCTGTTATTGAGCACCAGTGGAGACTGGGTAAGGGAATTTAAGCCAGTGACGCTCAGGACTTGAGTAAAGAAGCTATTGCCAGAATTTCATTAGCATATGCTGCAATAGATCTCGGAGCCACTGCCGTTTCAACCTTCTGGGGGGGGGAGGGGTTGTAAGGATGAATGGAGGTCCTAGGAGATCCCTAGATAGGGATTGCACTAGAGAGTTAGGATGGTGAGTAAGATTTTGGAGAATTTGGATGAGGTGAGATCAAGAACAAAAGGGATGTTAAGATCTCCCCTTCCACATCCTTTTTGTTAACATCCCGTTTGCGCTTGCAATGAATGTTCAAAGGACTTTAAACTGAAAGGATTGAGTGCGTTTGATGATCGAACAGTTCAAGTACATATGTCAGGTTTAAGTATGGTCATGCGATTTGTGGCTTGGTTTCTATAGAAAGATAAGAGTGTCTGTTTGGTAATCTGTATAACTGTTTTAATCGTTAGATAAGCTCTTATCTTTTTAGACGGGTACGTGGGTTCCACGTAATTCTTTTGTCTAGAAGGCCAGTCCGTAGTGAACTGTATCTGAAAAAGGAAGAGGAATGGAGTTAAAATGGATTGTTGGACAGGTTTTGCGTCGGAGGGTGAACATGATAGGCTTAAATTTGGATTCGATGATTTTATACCGATTGGATTCGACCAGTTTAGGGATCCTATTTCAGCGACGGAATAGGATGAAATGATGTTGGTATTATCAGTGAATCTTGCAAGGAAGGAATCGGGATTTGAAGTGATGTTACACCTTTGAAGAGAATGTAAAGGATGGGACCCAAAACACCACGTTGAGGGACACCTTCAACTGGGTACCAATCTAAAAATTGTTTGTAGCAGCAAACTCGGAAGGAATGGTTAGAGAGGTAGGATCTGAAGACTATAAAGATTGTTTCAGATAGATTTTAAGCTTGAAAAGCAAGCTCATGTGCCACACCCGCTCAAAAGCTTCAGGTATATCCAGAAAGCGTGCTTTCAAGAGCAGAAACTATGTGGTCAATAACTTGAAAGCTTCGTTGAACGGTAGAATGCCCTGGGCGGAATCTGAATTGGTGTGAAGTGATATTTTGGGAATCTAACATAGGTATTATACGTTTGAGGAGGATTTTTTTTAAAAGTAGTCCTATTGGTCTATATGATTATATGATATTGACAGCTTTACTAGGTTTAGGGGAATGGATAATTATGGAGTGTTTTCGTTTCAGAGGGAGGTTAGTTGTACGAGATATGATCTATTTTATATTAATTAAATGTTTCAATACTATCATTGAACATACTTTTTTCCGTAATAAAACTTTATCTCTATAAAATATGCAACAAGGTGTTTATAAAGTTTCTTCTTGAAGCCCCTCCTAATGACAAAGTCTCTTGGAGTTTTCTAAACGAAGCTATTTATATGCAAGCAGTGGCAGCATCCTGTCTGTAAGGCTCACCAGATCGAAGTCGCTTCTTAACCAAGTCTGTGGGGAGGGGGAGGGGGATAAAACCAGAATAATATTCTTTAGAGGGCTAAGTACGGAGACTGATGTCCTTAGCTTTACAACCGTGGCTGGTTCTTTTATTTTCACTGAAGAGTTTTATTAAACTTTTTTTCAAATTATCGTGCGACTCAAATAAGTACATGTTGATTTCCTTCCAATATTTGTGTAGCACGGTAATTCGTTGGTTACAATAAAAGGACCAGCCCCTATTATAAAGTTTATTTTAAAATGTCGTAAAATGCTAACAAAGTCAAAATAAAGCCTTGACAAACTTGTCAATAAAAAAAAAATCTATGTCAGGTCTTAAACTTTAAATAAAAAGTTTTTTCCAATACGAGCTCAACTATCTTCAATCTTGCTATAGCGTGCACAGTGCAGGTTTTATGGTTTGAAATCTCATAAATGTTTTGGTATTTCTATAGTTTTTACTTTAACTTGACCTATATATAATTGATTCTCAAGAAACACATAATTTTCAGGACGCACTTGAATACAATTATTTCTTACGATCTCTATACATTCATAGTGTAATAATTTCGAGAAATATTTAATTCAGATATAAATAAATAAATTATATTGTAATGCTTTATCCCTACTCCACTTGCCATAAGGGCAGTAGGTCTTATTGCTACGACTCTCCCAGAGCTTTTTTACAATCGAATATGTCTTAACTTTATTTGAATATACTTCTCAGAAAAAAGGGAAAATTTTAATGACCTCGGGTATTCTGAAATGTTTTGGCACTTATTAAGTTCCAATCAACTTTAGCAACCACTGCCATTCTTAATGCTTTCACAAAATCCAGCCAGGTAGGAAAAAATAACAGGTGATTACGTTTCATTCTTCATGCAGTCAATGTTCTTTGATTTATTTTTTTTCCATTTTACCACAACCAATTGTCGCTATGATTTTAAATGAAATCTTTAGTTTAATAATGGGATAGTTATTCAACATATAATGATTTTATCATTGTCATGGCTGTTAATTGCCAATATTTAGCCACGAAAATTAGTGCAAAAATATCAAATTAAAATTCATTAGTATACTTTGTGTTCAAGCATAGCTTGTAAGTTGTTCTAGCTTATGGCTAACCTAAGACTATTAGGAATTAATGTTTTTGGAGAAATTCGAGAATTGACTTCGCAGTATATCCAATATTGATGTTATTAAAATTTAGTATTTTTTAAAACAGAGTTTAAATTTCAGTAAACTATTGGAGTTTTATATTTAGAAAAAAAAGAAGGTTAAAATGTTGCAAAGAGAAATATTATTAAAAGTACTTACCCGAAAATTGTTGAAATTGGAGCTAATTCATTCTGGGAACTGAATTTATTTGAAAAAATATAAAGGGATAGTACTCCTATTGTGAATAATATAGAACTTTCTTTTTTTCAAATGAGCTAAGATTACGTTTAACTCTTAGTAGAGCGGAAATTGTGCGATGCGCACAACGCATCAAATTTGTTTTGGAGTAGAGGGACAGCCAGTCACTACACTTAGGGACCCGTATTACACATCCTATAAAAATTTTAGCCATCAGGTTTTTCGTTAAATAAAACGTCAAACTTTTCAATTACAAGTTTAAATTTCATGTATAAAGCAACGGCTTCTGGGACTGATTGGAGTTGTGTGTTCAGATGAGAATTATCTAGAATTTCAATCGGTTCCGTGCTGGATGTCTTTTCATTAAATAAATTCGTCACTAGCTCCTAATTTATTAATTCTGTGGACCTAGTCCGCTTTTTTTGAAAGTTAGAAATGATCTTAGTATCTAATTTTTTTTTTGTTTTTTTAATGTTTTTTTATTGCAAATGTCTTTTTCCCAACCACAGAGTTATGTTGTGTTTTCATTCAACCTGGGCCGTCTGTAGCTTACGGAGTTGCGACATAGGTTTTTGCGACCTCGGGATTGCAGTGGTAGCCAGTTCTAATCCGGCCTGAGTGGACGACTTTTATTTCTGTATGGGCCCCACGAACTGAAAACGTAATCCCACGTAATGGTTAGAATTGAGAAGTACCATGTACATAACCTCTCTTGTATATCAGTAATGACCAGGAAGGGGATAATAAAAAAAAGTTTTCATTCAACCGAAGAGTTGTAATATTTCATTTAAATAATTCGGCTTTTTAAACTGATGTCTCTGATTTCATATCTTTTATTAAACAAGTAACCTTAAATCATAAATGGGTGTGGTAGAAGTAGAACTCAGTAAGCGATAATTTTGTAAGGAAGAATTTTTATTTTTATCTACCTGTTACTGAACGTAATCCATACTCCATTATTAACAAAATTCGTTAATAAGATATTATCTCACGTTTCCAGAGAAGAGTGAAAAATTACCATCGTCCAGTGGCAGCAGCGTTGGGAAGCTGCAGATTCCGAGAGATTCGCAGGTTAATACCCGATGTGGTATGGCCGCCAGCATAGTAAGGTGGATTATTACTTAATCCAATTGTTTCCCGGACATGGATGCTTTAGAGCCTACCAGTACCGATTCAAACTGGACAACACCGACGAATGCCGTGGATGTCAAGGAAACAGCGGAGCACGTGTTTTTACTTGTATTCGCTTTACGGCAGAAAGAAGTGAATTGGAGAGAGTGTGGAGGACGCTTCACATCAG
Source organism: Halyomorpha halys (assembly GCF_000696795.3). NCBI lineage: Eukaryota > Metazoa > Arthropoda > Insecta > Hemiptera > Pentatomidae > Halyomorpha > Halyomorpha halys. The sequence goes on along the minus strand of NW_027110043.1, from coordinate 242,395 downwards.
AAAATGTGGTGAGCCATATGCTGCACTCAGACCAGCATTGAAACGCAGTGAAGAGATTCACCACAGTCGTCCTCAAGAGGTTGAGAGAGGAAGAGAGGGCTAGAAGACGTGAGTGGAATGAAAACGTGAAGTCCATGTGAAGAAAACTAGGCAGCTGAGTGCATTTCCCTCCATGAAGTAATGCCAAGCGGCGGTCCCGTGGAGAGGAACGAACAGGTGTAGGGCGGTGGTTTTAGTGGGTAAAAATTCCATACTCAAAAATCTTTTGAAGATTTTCACCGAGCCTCGTAAGAAAAAATCCAAGGTAGAATATATAATTAACATTTTAAATTATCAAAATATTTGAATTTTTTCCTTTAATTTATTAGAAACGAATGAGGTAAGCTTGTGGGTAAGAAACTAATTTTAGTTCTAATTAAGAGGTAATCACGTTTTAATTAAAATTAATGTGGATACTTGTAAATGACAAACTTCTTTATCCACAGAAATATAGAATAATGAAAAAAAAAAATAAAACACGTCTTACTCTTCTACTTATAAATGAATAAAAAATGATACTGATTGGAAGGAAAATATAGAAATTTAAAAATAAATATTAATAGGATATTATGAAAAATATTAATATGTACATGTCCTCTTGAATCTTCCCCAGACCACTTCGCAATCACAATAAATTATTGATCTTTGAAAAAAGGTTTCCACAATATTCTTTGAGTTATTCTTGATTATTTTAAACTTTGAATAAACATTCAATCCGAAAGCTATTCGGAAACCTTTTATAATAATTTACCTTTACTTTAATTTATTTGAGCACAATTTCTATTCTAAAAAAACTACACCGAATTTGGCTAGAACCACCAGAAAGGAAATATAAAATAAAATTAAATATAGATAGAAATTTGGTTCTTATTTTTTACAATACTGAACATAGTTAGTAGTTTCATAGTAACAAAAACTTGAATCAAATAGCTGAGTCAAAGAAACATAATTTAAAAAAGGTTATTTTAAATACTATAGGTTTATAAAATAATTATATCAAAACAGAGAGACATAAGATGAGACATATTTAAAAGTGGTGTATAAATTAGTGATATATAATGATAATGTACGATATGAAAAAGTCTAGGCACAATTTTATGAATTCTAATTCTATCAACAATATTTTAAGTTTTAACTTCACAACCCCGGGACTTAAGGAGCCCACCTAAATAAATATAGTACATATATACGGATCTATTTTATACATTTTTTTATTTTTATAATTTAAATTAAAAAATAATATAATTCAATGGCATAGTCCCCTATCGTCTCTTTAAAGTTATCTTCAACTTCAAGGTACTATCAATTGGGAAAAACATTTGGTTGTTGAACGAGATGATGAGCAAATTACCTTATTGTCATAGATATTAATTGATCAACAATTGTTTAAGAAATAGTCCTTCCATCAAAGTATTGAACCCTTGTTGACCTTTCATGTTGTAGCAGTACAGTTTTTTTCATTAATATTAAATATAATTAATAATAATGAAATTAAATTAAAATCATTTTAACAAAGTCATAACAAATTCTAAAACATTATTTTAATAAAATACTAACTGATTTTTTATATTTACAAAATTATGTTGGTCAGTCTTTTTATATTATTTCTTCTTTATCATAATGAAAAAATAAATGGAAACGTTCTTTCTTTCGATATAGCTTTAAAAAGTATAGTACATGTTTTCTCTCATTTTATTATGTAAGTCATTGAATACACTTTTAAATATGATATATATTTTTATATTTTGCATATCCCATTAATATATTAAAATATATAATGTTTTTAGTCTTCAACAAAACTAATGATTGCAGCTATTTTCATGTTAAATCTTCTGATATTATATTTAATGTTAATCTTTAAAAAAAAATGAAAAAGTGGCTTAATTTTTAACATAGAAATGAATAAAAGTACTGTAAAAATGATTTTCTGTTCCTTCTATTTGTTAATTTATCCCAAATTGCAACAAAAACATAAATATTAGGTTCACTAAATTTTTATTGATATATAAAGTAAAGTTCAAAAGTATTTATTTGTTTGACTCGTATATTCTTCATTGTTTTTAGCAATTTGCAATATAGAAGAAATAAAATTTAAAATTCTTAAAATAATGATATAGGTGAATCATTTATTTTTTTAATCAGTACAATTTATTTTTTTTAGCACACATGTGATAATTTTGTAAAAAAAGAAGAAAAATATGATTTTGATTAAATAATGAATAATGCAAAATATATGATTAAATAATAAACTGAATTTGTTATTTAAATTAGTATTTATCATAATTAGTAGTACTAACACTAATTTATTTCAAAAATAAAATAAAATATTTCATAGAAATCAGTTTTTTAAAAAGAGGTATGGAAACATGCTTCCTGTTTAGTTTGACATCAGTGAAGTTTGAGCGATAAAAGGGTCGATGAAGCTGGAAGAAGGTAGTAGGGCTAAGATTTATAAGCGAACAGGTGAACGTGCTAGGAATAGAATAGGATTCAATGGGACCACAATTTAAAATTAAGATTTTTTTTCATAGGGTAGTACTGTAATCTTAAGATCGATCTGACATAAACATTTTTTATAATGGAGTTTTAACTTTTACTCACAAAATTTTATAGATGCTTGATTCTAAATTTTTCTTAATATTATTAAATATAAAATGACGTTTTTGTTTTATTCTAACTAGTTTAGATAGGCCATCTTAGGTATATATATATTGTTATTAGTTTATATAAACAATCTTTAACTCACAATTTTAGTAAAATTACTACAATGGATTATTTATTTTATGTATTTCACAGGCTAACTCTATTTTTACGGGGTTGTCCCATAAACAAATAAATAATTATTATTATTTTAATTGTATGTAATAAAAATATAAATTTGCTGAAATACATATTCTATTTTTTTTTCCTTTAAAGAAGTGTGATTATTCGTTGTGTATTTAAGCCAGAATTTAACAAAAACAAAAATTTCAATAGGACTCCAGTTCAAGAGAAAGAACAGTTCCTTCATAAATACGTAAACCAAGATTCCTGATGCACTCTTCTCCCGATAAAGATTTTATCCTTTTTGAAATTTACAGTAGGACCCCTGCCGGATATTGCCCGGAGTTAAGGCGCTTCCAAAGTTTTTCGTTCCTTATTTTTCTCGCCTTCGGAAAACTTCCTGAATTTGCAATTTAGATCAATATTACCTGGACGGAAGGCTGACCTTTTGAACCAATTTTGTTTTTTTCCATAAAATGATTCTAATTTAAATTATGAAGACGGTATTAAAATGCAGTGAATAGGAAATGATAAGAAAATTTATAAAATAAAATATAAGTATAAATTATTTTCTTGGTATTGGCCAATTTTATTTTTTGAAATATATTTTATCAATTTTTCGCTTATTGCAGACTACTCTGTTGTTAATAACATTCTCACTAATTTGTAAATGGAATAAAAAACACTAACGTTTTAACTGTTTTTAATACAAGATCGTTTTGAAAATTTATTTATTTGCAGCAAAAGACCTGAAAGGCATGTGTCACAGTGGTTATGTTTTGAGTGACCATAGAAATATTCTCAACCATTTCTTCTACAATCATTGTGGTCCGGGCACAACATTGTGTTTTTCATTGATGTGCACCCGGCCTTCTTCCAAGTACCCATTTCGTGAACCCACAACCATTTTCGCGGCCATCAGTTTTAGCTTCTCTTGCTTTTTATTGCCTTGGCTATCCTTTCTATATCACTAGTGATTGCATTTTATTACGTCGTAATATCTCTTTTTTGCTATATTTGTGGATTTCCATTTATCTATCACCCTATTACATGACAGAATTCCAATAAATTTCCAGTCTTTTTCTACTTGTCTTATCCGAAAGTGATGCTTTTGCACAGTTCCGAAACTCATTAGATGGGATTAGGAGTGCATATAATATTCGTTTCGTAATCCCAAGAACTCTGTTGGTGGGTACCGGGTCTATTGAAGAATTCGTGAAAAAACAATCTGTATATGTATGTACACAAAGACAGATAGGATTTTGAAAAGTTAGTTCGATCTTGAAATTCTTGAATTTTAGTTAAAATTGCATCAGGTACAAATGTTTTTACAAAGTGAAAAAAATTAAATCAAATATTTGTATCTGAATTGAGTTGGTGATGGAGAGGTACCTATTGGTGGTCTCAACATTTACCTCTCCCGCTCCACATCAACATTTTCTCGCGGTTTTTAATAAGCATTAATGAACCAACTACATCTCTTTCCATCTGTTTCTTAAATAATAAAGTGTGAGCTACAGAGTTGTGTCATTGGGGTTGTATTTTATTCACTTATTCATTTGAAAGGTGAATGAAATGGGATTTAATTGTGCCATTAAGGCTTAAAAACCATACTAAAAATAAAGAGTCTGGATGGCGAAACTCGGCGAATTTGGCGAAAAAACCATTAATGAGAAAAGCGTTCAAATCATCAAAGACAAAGAAAATGTGGTTGAGTACAGAAAAAAGTAGTGGAAATCCTTCTCCTCTACCCATAGGCACTTTTTGTGTATATATTTACTCTAACATAATTTGTAGGGACTACAGAGTATATATACTTCTGATATCCTGAAAACTACCTAGGCCTTGTAGTACGAATATAGAATCCATCCAACAACCTCAGATCACTTTTTAAACGGTAAAAATATAATACGAAAATATTCCAATCCTGGGACCTGGGCTTCGGAGTTGGCCATTCGACCAAGTTGTATGTGTATATTAACATGAAAAATTTTATACTACATAATAAAAAAATTATGTAATATTCTTAAATTATATTTTTCTTTCATAAAATATGATTGTTGAAGTTGGGTTCCCGGCACTGATCAGGTCTAGTGTGGATTATTGTTGTCTTATTATTGTATTATTGTTGATTATTGTCTAGTATGGATTTGATGATTATATAATTATAAGGAGTCCTATTAAAAGATCGTACGTTTTTGAAAAGTTTTGCTGGTGACACTAAATCACTATATCTAAGTCTCCATTCATGGTATCTTCTATTCATAACTGCTTATAGAATTAGTTTTTTTAGATTGTAAGGTTCTATTTGCTGGTCATCAGGTAATCAATACAAGAAATATAATATCGACATAATGTTGGTCGAAAATATCAATAACATAATGGACAAAATAAGTCTCTTAAAACATCATATAGAACTGTAATGTACTTTAATAAGTACTGATCTGGTATTTAACAGTTTTAAAATCACTAATTAAAATTTTCATCACTTCTTGCTTTTTCGATAAGACAGACTCTTGTCATATGGTAGTCTCCACTGATGTTGATACAAGAGTTGAGGAAATTAATTTTAATATTTACACAATCAACTTTTGTTTTTATCCAAAAAAAATTAACTGTATTTCCTAAAAAAATAGTATAGATAACAACGTTCTTATGTATTTTTTTATGCGCCAAAATTTATGTAGTTGACCTATATGATCTTATAATGCTTTTATAAGTTGAGCATATTTCCAAAATAACCCATCCCAGTGGTTAAATAGCCAACAAAATTGTTGAATAAACATTAACTGTGTTATTGCTAATTTTCCTTATTTTAAATATGAAACAATTTAAAGCCTGTTTTTATATGAAACAATTTAAAGCCTGTTTTTATATATTTTTGACGAACGATTTCAATCGGAAATCATGATAAATGAATTTAAAAAGAGATGAAAATGCTGTGTATTTTTTAGGGGCTTTTTTCTTATGGGTCCAAAAAATGTGTCTATAATTGAAGTTTAAGATTCCTTCCTATTATTTGTAATAGCATAAATTTTCCTTATTTTAAATGTTCATTTTTCGCCATACATTGAATTAATTAAAACTATTTAAAATATGTTTCTATTTATTTGTGATGAACTCTAGATTTCCAATTGCAAATAATGGTCAACGAATTACATTCTCGTAGATTAGACCACTGTGTGTTGCCCTCAGGCATTCATTGCCTTTGTTGCCTGGGAGGTACTAACGCCAATGCCAGTATTGTGTTCAGTTATATTTGGGGCGGTAGGTAATTTCAATGCCGGCCGGATGTCTTGTGTGTTTTGATCATCCGTTGTTTTTAATGTCAGTATGGAAACAAAAACTAAAAATAAAACAAGGACGTAATATTCAGAATTCCAGACTGGTCAACAATGCCACAATTGTTTCATGAAAACGCAATATGGAAAGGCCGGTCATTTATAACAAAGACAGATGATGTATGAACTGAATAATTGACATAATTCACCAGAGTGGACATCCCGGCTACGGCTCCACAAGTCCTCACTGATATTTGATTCCGTTTCTGAAAAAAGTTTCAGTCCCAATCGTTGAGCGATTTCGCCTCTGTGGATGACTTTTGTTTCCATTTTTATAACAGGAGGATCGTGGTAGCCCGTATGGGACAACAAAGGCTAGATAATAAGGGGATGAAATTTGTCACGACAGCCAGCTGAAGCTTTTGTCTATCCTTTTCCCTCTGTCTGTCATACATATTTATGCCTGTCTGGCGTCATGGCTTTCTTTTATATTATCTCAAAGTCAGTTCGGTCAACTTTTATTGTTCATATTCCTCAGCTACAAAAGGAATTGACTTAATGAAAGAAAATGTGTATCATATTGTAGCAATATGAAGGTTTTATTTTCTTCGACGTTTATAAAAATATGGGTTCATAATATTATATTCATTATATAAGACTTAACGCACTTATGAATTAGTCATTAATGAGTGAGTGAGGTTTAATATTTCTTCCCTACTGTAAATATTTATATGAATATCCTCGGGCTTTTTAAGTGTGTTCATAAATGCATTATAACGGAGGATCATTTAAGACTTTTAGATTTATTTTTAGCATAAACAATCCTGTAGCAGTAAACTGTCTCAAATTAAAGAAGGGAAATTTATATTTGAATTATAAGTAATCAGCATACTGAAAACGTAACAAATTATTAAGCAATGGTTTATAAAATAAAGTAATTATTTATTGTGCCCGTAAATAACCAACTAGAAGTAATTGGGTGTTTGCGGCTTTAGCGCACTTGCTCAGCTTCCACTGACTCACTACCAGTGATAGGGCGAGAGGGATGTGCTGGGATCTTTTGAGCTCTCCTCTACCCCTCACACGTGGGGGTTAGAGTGGACTCAGGGATTCTCAGGTCGATTGTGTAAATATTGTATATTAGAGTGTAAATGTGACTAGAGACTACATTATTTTATCATTATGTTATTTTATTTATTTATTTTTCATACAGATAGTTTGATTTTGTTTATTCTTTTGTTTGTATATATTTTAACAGAGTTTTTTATTTTAGTATGTATGAGATCATTTATCACTATTACCTATTGCCCACAACTATGTGGCAGATTGTAATATCTATCAATAAATAAAAAGTATTATTTAAAAAAAAAAAGAAGTAATTGGTGGGCCCGGAGAAATAATTTTGCTTACTGCTCAGGGTGCAAAGTGCAATACGAAAATTATTAGCTGTATTTTCGTTAATATTGATCAAGTTTAGCTTTCAAGGCATTCTATAGTTTTTCGAATGAGCATCTTAAATTTTCCAGAAGACCTATTCTCTCCGAGTTATTCAAAAAATGTATATTTCATCTGGATCATGAACAAAATTCTTTTTAAAACTTTTAGGTATGTCTGGTAAGTCTACTCGGACAATTTTTCTTATCGAAAAGTCCATTACGAACATCGTTAGCTGCATATTTGCTAATATAGGCCTTTTTTATATTTTTAGTTTAGTTTAGCTTTGACAATACAATCTTTTACGAATGATTGAATAGTGCTAATAGATATATATTTTTTTAATCATTCAAAACATTATTACAAAGTATTCGGGTATGCCACTCTGGAACTATGGACGGAAGAATCTTATTGAATTTATTGATAATATCAATCTTGAGATGTCAAATCAAAAATATTGAGGGGGTTAAATTATGTTTTTCCCTACAACGTTACAAAGATTAATTATTGAAAATAATGAAATAAAAAATGAAACAAAATATTTGAGTCAATGATTGAATTTAAAACGTTCAACGAAAGAAGATCCCTCCAGATTTATATTTATACAGAAAAATAAAATAATAAAGCCTTGAAAATAATTAAAATTTAAATGTAATTGCTGTAGGCTTTGAGGTATTTTATTTTATGTGATCGATTTTTGTTTTAGTGTGGTGTTTCTGTGATGTTACGGTAGTGTTCAATCTACAGTCATGGGGAAAAGGAACTCCAAGCTGAAGCAAGACACCATTGACAAGCTTATGACCGACACATACTGTGAGCATAATTTTTGTTTACTCTAAATGCATGTTATACATTTTTAATGTAATACTCTAAAAGTGACCTAAGTATAATAGAAATGCTACTTTAGTTATATAGGAAGTGTTTATTGTCCAAAAAATAATTAGAAGGATAACTATGTTTGTTCAATAGTAATGAATTAATGGAAAATATATAGTTATGGTCAGATTAAAAAAAAAAACTTTCTCATGTTTTATCATTTTATTTTATATGCTACAAGTTCTTTTTAAGTGTTATGTGACAATAAATATAAAAAAAAGTTCTGGTTTTCGTTCAAAAACGTATCTAATAATCCTGACAACAATATTGTATAATTTTTCTGTCATCTCTGAATTTTGCCTCTTTACAATACAAAATTGACATTTTACTAAAGTACAAACAATAATTGAACTTTTCACCATTAAATAAGCTGTATAAATATATTGACCAGGAAAACTGTCATCACTTTCTTCATAACTGACTTGCAATTTCCCATCTCCGTTTCCGAAGATAAGTTCTGGCCTCCTTTTTAAAACTTATAATGAGTGCTGTCAACTGTTCCTTTCACCCATAAACGAAAGCTGGGTGTAAAGAACTTTATAATTCGGTTTGTTTTGAAATGGCGATGGTCCCTGAAAGATATTGAAAAGGCTTTGACAGTACAGATCATAAACCTCAACCTCTGTGCTTTCAACACACTGAGGATGACCACATTATCGACGGTATGAGGAAGACTTCAACTGGGATATAGAAGATATCCTTTCTAACACTGTGCAAACCTCAAACCCTATGCGATCCTGGTCGATGGAGAAACACTTCTTTAAGACCTTTTTGTAGTAACCACCCACTATCTGTTTCATTTTCTGAATGGTGTTCACCCACAATATTGCCTGTTATTGAATTGGGAGGGGAGGTTTTTCTTAATCCACTCTAGAAGATACTATAGAATCCCTACCTAGCCTTATCTCTTCTTGTTTTTCCATGTTTAATCATATCTCTCAGAAGGATAACGAGTGGTATTTCCTCTTTAAGAGCTTTGCAGTATTGCAAGAAGCTGTTCTGTATCATATCATGACACTAAGCCGTCCACAACTTAGACCCCAATTTATTCTAGAGTCGGAGAGTTATATTCTGGTTTTAGGAAGGTACCATTTTTCAGATAGTCATTGTGTACTTGATACTCTAAGAACTAGATTGAAATTATCGCTACTTCCACGGATCTTATAAATTATTACCAGGAAACTTGTGAGTAATTGAAATTAAAAGAAATAGAATTTATAATCTTAAACAATTTCTTGAGACTAGTTAATTTTGTTTAAATAAATCCGACAAATCCGACGTTTTAGCTAATCCGGCCATCCTCAGGAACAATCTTACTGTTGTACAGTTGTCGTTTATTTTATATCTTGGAACTAAATGATTTAAAACTCAACTTCATGCAGGCTATTCAACCCAGGTCAAAACAACTATTTCTAATTAGTCAATTTTCACATTAAAAACAAAAATTTAATTTCATTTTTCACAGGTACAATTTGTTAAAACTTTATCCCAACAATTTGGATTGGCCGAAACGTCGGACTTGTTAGAAAAATAAAATGTGTTGAGACTAAAATCTACATTTTCATTCATTACATTCCATTCCATTACCAAAAAAAAAAAAATTAAATATTCTAGATATAGACGGTTAAAATTAAATATTCTAGAAAAAAACAAACTAGTAAATTTTTACACAATGACTTATTATTTAAAATTATGAATAACTATATCTATAATATTGTGTTCTAGACTTTGTACAAGATCCTTAAAAAATTTGGTAGATGATTTTCGAGTTTTGAGGATGATTATTGAGACTTAATTGCAAAATCTCAAATGTCCACCCACAAAACTTTTCTTATTTCTTTGACGAAAAAGTCCAACACAATAACAAGTATTGTTTAATGAATTTCGACAAGGTCCATTTAAACTTTTTTTTTTAATGTTCAACCAAGCATCTGAAATGTGTAGTAGTTTCTGTATTATTCCAAATAATGGATTACCTTCTAATGAACATATGATTAAATTACCTACTATTTTAATTAAAATGATATTTTTGATAATCATCTTGATTATTTTTTTGGAATTTAGTTGAAAAATGGAATTCGATCTACTAAAACGGGGATTAAAAAGAGGTCTCGGCCGAAACTGTTCATGAAAATTGTTGTTTTATGTTTGTTGAGGACCTGATTACGAATTTCAACTTTGTGGCCTCAATTTTTTTTTTCTGAGAATTCTTCTTCTCAGTCTCCTTTTGGCTGTAGTATAATCCTTTCATAACTTTATTTGCGTTTAATTCAAAACGAACCAACTGAAAAAACAATTATCGAAGTCAAAATTCTAGTTTTATTATTCTTCTCTAATTTGGGGCAAAAGGAGTACATGGAACAATGCATGATTTTCAAGCTATTAGCCAAAAAGAATAGAAAAGTAATATTTCTTTTTTTTATACATCCGGAAATAAATGGAATTCACAATTTTTTTTTTTTTAATTATTTATTTATTGTAATTTACAACTGTACAAAATAATACAATAGGTAAATATGTAGTATGTTTCATATACACTTGAAAATCTTGGGAAGGAACCACCCATTGGTGGTACTTCAAACATTAATTTAAACTAGAAGGTCTCGTGGCCATCTTCTTTTCAGACGCCTCGGAGGATTATCAGGGATTGTTAAGGATGAAAGTACAAATTTTAAGTATGTAATAAAAAAATTAACAAGTTTCGTATTGTAAGAAAAAACTGATACAATATAATTTTTTTAGTTTTTTGGGGATTTCATACTTCCATTAAACATTAGTTGTCAAACTACTGAAATTTATTTCACACAAAAAACATAACCATATTTTTTTATCATCTCTAAAATTTTTTCGATAAGAATACAAAAGGACTGAATTTTATGTAAAATTTGTATCATTTATAATAAAATGCTATATTCCTCATTTAAAAGGATTTTTTCGGACAGTATTTTGTAAAAACAGATGCTAAAAGCAAATTCTTTCCTTTTTTATACTCAAGCAAAATTATTAATATCTTTTGTCATCCTTTGTAAAAGAAAACATACATTTTACCTATCTCTTGTTTGCTATCACTGCTAAAAAAATAGGTAGGTATGGCTCGTCTTCTTCTCTTCCACTATTCCCTTTGTAGTTTATTTCAAGAATTGATGTTCAAATCTAATTTAGTCCTTTAGAATTTCATTTATTGTGCCTTGTCTTTTTAGATTCGGATGATTTCAATTTTCTAAGGTTATTTACTGGTTACTGAGTTATGTTACCTTTGATGTCATGAAAAGGGACTGTATTCAAATTAGAACCTATGCTCATTTTGTATTTATAATATTGCCTATAGAATACTTTTATTCAAAGTAACTGAGTTTCAATAATATCCTTGATTTTTTTTTCAATATTGTAGGAGATAAATTTATCTCTCTGAATGAAAAAAGAAAAAAAAAACATAGAACAGCATTACTTGAATTTCAGAAAATTTTACCTTCATTTAAATTCACTTCAAATGCTGCTTTTCTGATCCTGCCTAACATTTTTATTTTTCAGAACTGTAGCAGTATTGTACACGTTATGGTATGAGCTAAAGACCATGAAACTAGGATCTTCCTAGGTACTAGGAGATGAAACTCCTCTTCTTGATGTTATTCTAAAAAGACTAATGATTAACTCTGAAATGTAGGTAATTGCCTACATAATAGAAATTTTCATAAAACAAAATAAAAGTAGTTATTTTCTTGAAAATTCAATTTTAATAGAAGTAAATGAGAGGAAATAAAAAGAGAAAAACAGAGAGGAAATATTAGATGCCAATGTACTTGACAAGTGTTTTTTTCATAAACCCGATTTTAACGTAGACTTGACTGCAGGCGCGTACTCCAAAGACCATAAATTCCGGTCCTCCAAGCGCCAATTTCAAAGGCGTATTTCAAAAGTTGTGATCATATTAACAATAATTAAAAAATATTGTAATACATGCAAACTTATGATGGACCATCGTATTACGACCTTGAATGTTTGAGTACCCAGAGAGTAAAGTGGGTAAACATTATTATTATTTTATCTTATTTTTAAATATAATTATTTGGCAATTTTGGAATTTATTATCTGCTTTCGCAATGATGAAATGTGATAGCATAGAAGAGAGAGGGGGAAAAAGTACTTAGGAATGAATTCGTAAATAAATTAAATGAGTGCTCCAGTCTCTTGGACAGCACCTCGATAGTGTATGAGCAGATTGTAAGGGTTGTGACAGCAGATAGTCCTTGAGTCAATATTACAAGTTTCTTTTTATTAAATAAACTATAAAATGTTATTAAATTTTATATTTTTAACTTGACAATGTTATATTTCACTCTGAGGTTGATGAGCCTTTATCTTAATTGTTTCTTAATACAATCTTACAATTACATTTTGCCTTCTTCGAAGAGCCTACGGAAACGTAAGGCTACCAAATTAAGAGTTCATAAAATATTTTAACGAATTATAAAATTTAATCTTTTAAAAACTTAGTAATGTTATCATTTCCTGTTTAAGAATTTATACATCTAAAGCCAACTCAATTAATCGTGTTTTCATTCTGGTTTTTCTTGCTCAAGAGACGTATTATTGAGAAGTCTCCTTAAAATTTCTGTATGGTACTTTTTTTTAACGGCATATTTCAGTATAGATGTCTTTCACATATTATATGAACTACTTGAAAGAATTACAAACATTCCAGAAAAATTTCAAGTACTCACTTGAAGTTCATTAGAATATTTTTATATATTTTTCCAAATTACATCGAGACTATATTATTAACAATACTACGTTGATAAAAAAGTATGTGTTGTTATGCATTTGTCCGCATACTTGAATTTAGAATTCACAAAACTATTATTCTTCCAAGTGCTCTTCACAGATGCGAAACGTAGCCTTTACTGACGAAAGAAGAACAACTTATGGTTTTAATGATTAAGTATCCCATAATATTTTTGGATTGAATAAGTATGTGTTAAGGGGGGAAATATAAGGCTACACTTATAATTCACTCTGCCCATATAATAGACGTGATAGCATCACGGCGAATGAAATGGGAGATTAGTCACTTATAGATTACTATAATCCTCACCTAATCAAGTCTCGTCTAGGCTGAGGGGATGGGCAAATAGTCCTATCCAGACGTTGGAGGTTATTAGCAAATCCTAAATATTTACCATGGTAGGGGAAGGTAAGTTCTAACATGCATGTAGCAGTTTTGTTAATTTGCCCAGCTGGCATATTTATGCCAAGACAAGGATACCTAGCGAACAGAGCTACTAAGGAGAGGCACAGAAAAAGAGAACACTTATCCCAACATTTATTTATATAAACCAAAAATATTCCGAAAAAATGGGACATGTTAATAAAACACTGATTATATTACTTACTTGTCGTAATTAACAAACCATGAGACGTATCCAAGTTGTAGAACATAGGAGTAAATTGCGATGGTCCGAATGCGTAGCCTCTCCAGGTATTTGGTGAGGACCTGTAGCTCGAATTCCTGAGCCTTATTACACAGAATCCTCTGGTTATGAACTATATTTCTCCCATGTCGGCTATAAAATACTTGGACCTTGAAGATTATTGGCAAGTAATATATCTTGAACTTCATAATTAGAAATGACCTTCCTGTAAATGTAGGCAAGAGTAGCGTGTAATTTTTATCGTTTAAAAGTAAAAATTGAACGTAAAATTTTTCAATTTAGGGAATTAAAAGGTAACATTTCCGTTACTCATTATGATTATACTGGCTAGAATTGTGTATTATATTTCTTCTCCGTAACAACTTTATGAGATATGATAATACGGAAAACAACATCTAGCAGCCTTAGCCAGCTGTTATTTCAATATCAGGAGATCGAGTAGATCAGCTGATCGAAGATGGGACACAATAAAAGTGAGTCTTTTCCAGTCTTTGAGCTCACAAACTTACTATATATATAACTTATATCTCGTCAGGCTTAAAACCCACCAGTTCATTACCCTTTTATTCATTTGTCCATTATTTATATTCAATCTAAGTATATTGGTCAGTTAATTATATTTGCACAATGCAGACCAAAGGATTCTGTGCTATTTATTCACCTGAATGTTCCATTCGGCTCATCTTCATTTAGAACAATACTTCATTTTCAAAAACCTTAAAACATTTTTTTGGCTATGTAATAAGTTTGTAACTTTATTTCTAGAACTATCTACTTATATATAAATGTATATAACTATATAATTAGTTGTAAGATTTCCATATAATGATTAAAAACAAATAAGTTGAAAGAAAAAATATATTCTGCATAAATGCTTAAATAAAATTTGAATGAAACGCTGAAAAGAAACGAACTAGATTAGCGAGAAATACGCATTTTAACGCAGGTTAGTACTTCAGTGGATAACTAAATTAAATATCTTTCGATTACTGATTGAATGTCAACCAGCATTGTAATTAATTCGTACAACTTCATTACTCATAATCATACGTTTTACAGTTAAACAATAACGGAAATGTTCAGCCAACAGCTGTTTACAACTCTTAATTGAAAATTGTTGATTACTCATAGTGAATCTGTTTTTATTTATAGATGATTAATGAAATACTAGTGAGAAACAATTCTATAAAATATGTAATAGTGAAATAATTAGTAATGTAATGAATAACAAGTTGTTAAAATAAATAATTATTATGAATTGAAAAATATCTCTTTTTAATTCGGTTTATTTTCAATAATTGACCAAGAACAAAAACTGTCTAGCATGCTCTCAAAATTTAGACTTTTAGGTATCTAGTATTCTAGTATCTACAGGTGAAGTCCAAAAATCGAATAAAAAATATTTCGTACAGTTGTTTTCCCTTAGTTACTCCAAGATTACGGCTTATTTTTTTTTATTTTAGTTATTTTGAATAACGAACCTTATTAATAAATAAATATAAAAATATTAACAATAATAATAAATTGAGATTTTGCGTTTCATGATAAAACTAAAAAAAAAAAAATAATAAAGAAACAAAACGTTTATACACAGTCCGCAGTTTATCAACAATGTTGGTTTCTTTATGATTGGAACGAAGGTACAGGTTATCCACCTATGATCCTCGGAACAGGTAATTAATATCCGCCATGTTGTTTAAAAATGTTCGTTTATTTTCATATATTATTACATTTCATAATGCAATTTTAAGAATAACATAAACATATAAAAGTTGTTTGAAATCAATTTCTCATTAAAAAAATTAATAAACAATAATAAAAAAAAATCACATTAAACGGATGGACCTATATTTTGTTTACATAATGATATCGAATATTACTAATTTGCTGTTATTTAATCAGTATTATAATTATAATTTTTACTTATTTATTAAAGTTGTTATGTTTCTTTATTATTTTCATTATATTTTATTCCTAATCATTTTTTTTTAAAATATTTTGCACCGTATATCTGTAGTATGAATGTACATAGAGCTCTAATACACGTTCCCTTGGATTGTGGTAACATGAATTAATTTTCCTGAATAAGTAAAATAATTAATTTAAATTATAAACAATTGTGTTATAATTTTTTACGGTTTTCAGATTTGGTGGAATAGTCATTGGTCACCCCTGCATAATCCTCTAAACACGTCTACTCTATCCCCTGATTTTTCAATTTTTTTAGGCCTAGCATATTGAATGCGAACAACTATTTTTTTGTTTGTTACTGACAGATATAATAAATAATTAATTTAACTACAGTAATAAACTTTCTACAGTCAAATGTAGAGCTGTATTATATTGTATTGTTTTGCCATATGTATAATATATTGAACTTACTACACTGTGAGCCATAAATTGGTTCTCTAAAGCGCACAGATAGCCGCAGTTATTAGCTCAGCGATATGAGAGATACCTGCCCCTGGATAGCTGTTTAATCACCCCCACCTCAGCTGGATACGGGACACAGCACCTGACAGTTATTGCCTCGCCGGGGAGCCCAAACTAGCTGTGGGGGATGGAGGGCGCACAAATCCTTGCTCTGCATCTGCCTCTTCTTTATGATACCTCCTCTTCTTTATGATACTGCGATCATTTTAATCTCTTTGCCCGGAGGAAGCTATAATTTTTCGCTTGGTAAAACTAATATTTTATGATTTGTTTTTTTTTGCTGTAGTATATAGCACGTATATTTCTGCGTATGATCCTTACATTTTCAATGGAACAAGGTATGGATCATATAGTAAATGCCTCAAAACAGCAGAGATATTTGTTTTGATGATTAGAAACAAATTTGAAATCGTCTTGAATGGGGAATGATTGTCGTAGAAAATGGAGAATACTGTCTTTTAGAACCCTACTCTTTCTCTTCATTTCCTGTCAGTGGCTTGAGAGACAAGATGGCAGTCCGAGGCGATCAATGTACAATGATAACTTCACCGCAGAAACCCATTTTTTATTTTGTATGAATTAAAAAATTATTGAAAAATTCCGAGCAGTTTTTTTATCAGAACAGTGCGTTATAGTCTTTAAGTTACAAATTGCGTTAGTTAATTTTAATTTTTTTTGTTTTTTAGTGTGCCTAAAAAATAAATCGACCACGGACACCAACTCACTAGGTACAACACTATCTCCTGTCCTTTGTCCGAATTGAGTAATTTTTACCTTCTGTAGAAATGTCTTTAAAAATCTTATTATTTTCAATTAATTAGTCAAGTTTCGTTTATTTTAAAAGGAGTGAATATTTTATAAATGTACTTAAACGCTATTGTATTCATATTATAATTTTTTTGTACCCTCTGACGAAATAACTAATAGAATAACATGTAGCCTAATAACATGTTGGTATATGTATATCTGGTAGTTTCTAATGCATACATCATGTATGAGTATGAATATATTACGTATATATTGCCCAGTGTCAGTTGAATACTGAATAAAAAAAAATTAGATTTATTTCAGGTACTCACTCAAATATGGGGAGAGAAATGATATATTCTACTGAAAAAAAAAAGAATAATAATATACATCTGCTAAGTACTCAGTTAAGTATTCCATTTCACAACTTCTACTGAGATTGTTGGTAGTTTTACTTGTTCCCATCCCAAGTAAAAACTTTAGTCATTTAAGGTTTAAATTTATAACAGGTTATAAAAAGTTATAGTAATCATGACAAATAGATATTTTATACGAGATAAGTATAAAGGTTTTTCTACAAGGGTATTTAATTTTTAAAACTAACGGAATTCCTATCATTGCCCCCTAATGCATAAAACATCGACGCTAGTCAGATTAATTATATTTTTGGTAGGAAGTAAAATGGTATTTTGAATCGTCAGCGATATGCAAGATGTGAAGTAACTGGAGCTTCTGTTTGAAAGCAGCAATAAAGTGAAGATTAAAGGTAGGAATATTTCATCTTCATCTTGCAAGATGAGGAGGATTTGGAAGATATTTCTGGAAATATTTTCTCCTCCGAGGATAATTTGGTGGCTGATCCCGGGTCAAGTGTCCCATATAGCCAATTCCCAATGGAGGCGGCGCAGGGGTTATTGCTGCCGGCTCGGCTTACCGATTGCTTTTAGAGAAAACATCCCTCCATGTTCGGGGATCGATATGTTCTCACTTCAATTAGCACCTAACACTGTCCTAAGGAAGTTTCGATGGCGTGGGACTTCAAATAAATTTTCTTTCCTAGCATTGAGACAACGTCCAATGTGTGGGCTAATTTTAGAAAAAATATATACAATAAAAGTTGTTGTTTTTTTCAAACAGTTTGCAACATTCGATTGTTAATTGATTGTATTCACATCTTATGAAAAAAAAATAGAGAGAAAATAAAATATAAGAATAAATAAAAACTATTAAAGATAGTTTAATCAAAACTTATATCAGAAAAAATAATTAATACAAGTATGAGTTAGACAAAAATCGATAAGAAATTTTATTTCTTTTCCCATCCAAAGTGTGGTCAGTGGAATCAATCACAAGATGGTGGTTATCAAAAGGAATGGATCGATCGGGTAAAGTGCTCGGTTCAAAGAAAGAAACATGCTTGTGGAAATTATAATAGGAATAAATCCAATGCAACTTTGTGGATTGTGTATTGTGCGTCAGAAGAAGAAATGAGAGCCGTCTGTGGCTCAGATCGTTGAGGTGCGGGTCTAACCAACCTGGGAACAGGGGGTGCGCCAGTTTGATTTTTTAAATTTAATAATACAAACTCGAAAAGTAAAAAAAGAAAAGAAAATACAAAACATAAAGGATTTATCTGGCAAAATGAGATATTCTAGGATGGTAAAAAAAAAACAGAGAGATTTAATTTAGGAATAAGATAGTACTATGTAGGGAAAGAAGAAGTTGAAGTACTTGTGAGACCACAGACCTGAGAGAGATTTTATTCGACAAGAAAATAAGTATACTAATTTCATGACGGATAACACAGTTTGAATACAAGTAATAAACAGTTATCACAGAAATA
The DNA here is from genome assembly GCF_000696795.3 of Halyomorpha halys. Classification (NCBI taxonomy): domain Eukaryota; kingdom Metazoa; phylum Arthropoda; class Insecta; order Hemiptera; family Pentatomidae; genus Halyomorpha; species Halyomorpha halys. The sequence continues at coordinate 223,550 of NW_027110043.1, read as the reverse complement.
ATTCGTGGAAATTATCACAAATCAAGAAGAAAACATAAATTACGCGGACAAGGTCGAATTTAAGCCAGATTTAGTGAAATAATACATACGACTGAGAAATGTAGTATAAATGATAAAATTGATTTTGAGATATCGATAGAATACAGAAAGCAAACAATATTACTACAAAACCATCAGTGTAAGTAACTAAGTATCGCACCTAAATGGCATAGCTGAAAAGAGTAGTTGGCAGTACCAAAAAGTAATGTACCTCTAATGAACGAACTAGAAAAGACTTCAGGGTGCTATTTGTATAAAACTCCAGGAAGAAAGCAACTCTAGTGGCTCAATCTTGTTACGAGTGTGAAATAAAGAAGAGGATAATAATTTTCTATAACTAAGAATCACAAATAAAAGATTAAAGGGCCGACCTTAAAAAATTCATATTTTTTAAGGTCAGCCCTTATCTGCCCATCCATATGTACATCATCAAGTTAGGAGAAAGGCTAGCTGCTAGGTACACTGAAGACAGCCGGATGGCCTGAAAGGCACTAGCTAAAAGTGGGGAGGGGAGTGGGGAAGAAGAATGTCTATAGAAATATTATTGCTCCTTCTCTTTCAAGTACCAGCTCTTCAATAGTTTGTTAATGGTACTTAAAAGAAAATCATAGAGGGAGTGTTCAATAATAATTATTATGGGCAGTTAAGTAAATGAGGGTTTGAAAAAAGAAAATGATACACAATAATTCGATGAATTTGATTTATTTTTATTATAATTGCTATTTTTTTTGGAGTAAACCTGTATAATGTAACTTTAAACTGCTATTTAATCTGTTTTTTCTTACAAACATTTATATACATTTTCGCTGTTCAGTGCCAAGCAACAAATAAATATGGAATATTCTGTGAGGGTTTATTTCCCCAGCTCATTTTACTTGCCAAACGATCAGATGATTGAAATCGCTGTATTCATATCACGTTTTATCACAATATATCGGTAAAATGACCCATGTCATTCAAAAATTCATGCGAACTTATACTCATGAATTTCAGAGGAGGAACTGATAACGAATTTTCATTTGAGTGAGCGGAAACAAAAGTATCGAGTACTATCGAACTCTTGACGTGGCTACTCATCCGGATTTCGGATACTTTTTCGCGATTTTTCTAAGTAAACGTAACCGACGTATTCTTTTGATTGATAAAGAAAATAACGTAGCAGTATTTTTATAATAGTCATTAATGAGGTAATAAATATTTAAACATAAATTTGCATAATTTGTGGTAGCTTTTTCTAGGTACGTAATATACAACTATGAATATTTGCTAAAATATGCGTTTGTATATTCATGGTGTTATTGCTTCACTTCCATTTCTAAATATTCAACCATTTATTAAGCACCTAATTATCTGGAACCATGTAATTTAAACGAGAGAATCCTTAAGTTGATGACAACATACATATTTGTTGGGAGTAAGGTAGTTTTGATGAAGGAATATCTACATAGGATGGTTAAATAAATTTTAGTTATCCAACCGGGCAGAGGGGAAAACAGTGAAAATTAAATTTTAATTATGAAGGAATTTAGTGGTTTGAATTCCTGCCAGCGCTTAGCATTTCTTCATACTCGCCATTGAATTAATACCTGCAGATTTAATCTGATCCAAATCCAATTATAAGGGCTCATATTAAATATATATATCAATATTTCTTTTTTGCTTTTTTCTTTCAGTGGAACTGTTTCTTTATGAAGATTAAGATAATTTTCCTGGTGATAATCGGGAAACAAATTTTTAAAAAACCAATAAATGTTTTGAGAAAGACTATTTTCCAATACTGGAGGAAATGGCAAAAAAGGATACTTTTTAAAAATTTATTCTATTCTTAGTGAGATTAGATTGGCCCTAAAAATTAAATAGAAAACAAACTATTTTTAAAATTAGAGGTGAAATTCCAATCCTTAAAATAAATGGTCATTGGCAGAATCAGAGAGCTTGTGGGACTGACGTGAGAGAGCGTAACGCAGAGTTGAAAACCCTAATATTACCTATGCAAATACAATATTTGCAATCTCGACCTGAGGATCCCAGGGCTCACTTAGCAGAGCAGGGCCTTCCTGATACCGCGTCTTACCGCGTCACTGATAGTGAGCCAGTGAATTAGTTAAAATCTGGCCTAACCAAATTTAAAACTTATGAGCCATAAGAAGGAAAATTCTTAAAAATCCTAGAATAAGTTCCTACCAAATGAAGGACAGGTGAAGCTGTAACACAGAAAAACGGAATTTCTAAGATTATCCAAAAAAATAAATAAAAACAAATTCGGATCTAACACAGAACAAAAATTACCGCATTAACAAACTGAGTAATAATATTAAGATTCTTATATTCGACTTCACTTGGATAAGTGTATTCATTCTACAAGTTCAGGCTAGTCTGAGATATATTATATTCGAGAATTCGGACCTAGATTTTTTTTTTTTTTTTAACAAAAAAATTATAGGGGCAAGATTCGGACGAGGGAACGTAATGCACTGAGTATTATAAACTATTTTTTTATTTCGACCAGATTTATCCACACAATTCTCCATTATAAAGTCCTAAGAATTGCAGTGGATTTTTCTTGATATGTAAGAAATACCCAATTGCATCGGGAATTACAAATAGAGACAATAAAGATTGCATAAAAAAAAAGGTTGATGAAGGTCCATTCCCTGTTACCGACAGTTAAAGGAGCAGAGACCTAAAACATGGGAAACCCGAAGACTGAGGCCCAGCTTGCTGCAGGACATCCTGTTACAATTTTTATATTTATTAGTTCTGTTATTGTCACTCTCAAATTTTATTTTATCTCAATTTCTTTTTCTTTCACTTACTTTTTATTTCATTATAAGTCAATAATTTATTTTGTTACATCCATAAATCTCATTGATTTTGTTATTAACGTTACCTTTATTTTTTATTAAGAATTATTATTTTAATTTACTACTTTATCTTAATGTTTTTTTATTAATACATTTTATGTAGTTAAGGGTTTCTTTTGTATGAGACTAAACCCCCCCCCATAATCAATTGTTAAAAAAAAGATTTACATCTTACATTAACCATGTAAGGCCCACTAAGCCGATCTGGTATTAAATAAAGAAATTCTCCATTATTAAATCGAAAAATTAGACTCACTAATAAATACTACATTATTAACATAAATCCTTTTGAACATTATTCTGTTCAAAATAGCACTGCAAGGCAATTCTTTTTATATTGAATTTTTCCAATATATTTTTGTCAAAATGAATGCTTTCAATCCCCTTTCTACTCAGCTTTCATGGGACAAAGGCAGTCATTGAATGAATGGCAATAACAGAGGATTGTCAGACAGATAGGAGTGCCGATCCATCAATACCTTGGTCGCTTTGAGATTGCTAGGTCTGCAAATGATCGAATGATATCGAAATGATCTCTCGCCCAGTTGTTTTTCATTCTCTTCCGGATATTCCTCTTGATTTATGAATTGGTACTGTGTTCAATATTTTATGTATGAAAAGTTGTATATACATCTTGAGTATTAAGATGTATATAGGATACGTCAAGTAAAAATAAGGAATGGATCAACAGTAATATAAAGGCCGATGGGTCAATAGTTTCATTAAATTACTTTCAAGTAATATATTTGAAAGTATGTAATATTAAAACGAAACTATGATAACACAATTTTGGCGCACACACAAGATACATGGTATTTTTTGCAAAATATTTTTTTTTCTTTATAAAGCTGTTCATAGTGCTAGTTTCTTTAATACCATAGAGAACACATCTACTTATATTATTAAGTAAAAGATTGTTAAGATTTCATGAATTCTTGTACAGGAAGTTCCAAGGTCAAGTTTCCTCACTAAAAATGTGAGCTAAGGATCTCGAAACAAGCAAAACATTCCTTATAATGATATGCTTATTAAGGCTTTCTTTAGTAGCTATTAACCTCTAATGATTTTCATTGATACGAATTACTTAGGTTATAATAAAGTGATTTCACGGTCATCCAATACTTACCCCTGTCGAACAGATCCGCTACATTGGACTACATTTGGACAAACGATTAACCTGGAATCCTCACACAATACTGAAAAGACAGGAAACTGCACGTCGATTTCGACTATTATATCATTTACTAGACAAACGGTCTAAACTTCCAACACATTACAAAAGACTGATCAACATGACTATAATAAGGCCAATCTGGAAATATGGAGTTGAGCTTTGGGGCTCCACTAAACCACTGCAATACAAAATCCATCGTAAAATCCTCAATGCTACTTATTTTGTCGCAAATAAAATCATACATAAATATCTTAATGTTCCCTATGCAACCGATCTATCCCGAACCAGATATCACTCCTTCCATTATAAACTCCCTAACCACTCAAACCCCCTAGTTTCTAACCTTGCACCATCTTCCATTCCTGACAATCCTCCGAGGTGCCTGAAAAGAAGCTGGCCACGAGACCAGCTAATGTAAAATGTCATTAGAGTGCTACCAATGGTTAGTTGCTCTACACGCCTGTAACACTCCATTTTAACTAAGATCATATTTACTAAATTTATTATGTACTATACAGTTGTAAATTTCAATAAAGAAATTAAAAAAAAAAAATCATTAATGCATTAGTTAGAAAATTTAATTTTATATATA